>NC_059197.1:52700878-53000878 GCF_020615455.1 Coregonus clupeaformis | reverse complement strand
GTAAATATTTGCATTTGACAGACTGCATAGTGGGACTACAATGTACATCCTATAGAGAACATGTGTGTTTTCTCCTATGTCTGTTGTTCTTACGCAAATGTACCACAGAGAGAGATCAGAGTCCAGTACTCTTGTCCCCGTACTCTTCTCCTCTCTACACACCTCTACCAACGTACCTTAGGTGGTTCTCAACAGTACACACCATCACACTTTTTTTCACAGAGCCAGGGGAGAGAAGAAGAGAAGCCAAAGGGGAGAGAAGAAGAGAAGCCAAAGGGGAGAGAAGAAGAGAAGCCAAAGGGGAGAGAAGAAGAGAAGCCAAAGGGGAGAGAAGCTACAGTGTCGTTGATAGAGGACCTCACAGAATCATTACTCCGAGAAGTCACTCTGCTCACAGAGGAGAGGAAGAAGAGGCCCGATTCACCCACACAGCCAGGAGAAATGGTTAGTCTTTAACAAAAGGTGATAGAGCTTTTGCCTCTGCATTATCTATTCATTATGATTATTAATTAATTATGACTTAGGTGTCTGATAGATCTTTAACCTAGCTCCAATTACTATCAGCTTGAGGGATTTTGCAAGGTTAAGGTTATCGCAGTGGCACACTTAAGGTTGTGATTCTAGAGGCTGTGCACACCCCGTGCCAATGTCAATGCATCATAGGAAGGAACAGTGTGAGAAAGTGACTGAAATGCTTTCTCAAAACCTATTGAAATCTGACTCCAGTGACCTATATGATTGAGGCCATTGCTGTCAATACTTGCAACCTGGTGAATACAAATCAGTGGGTACTAATTACCCACTCTAATAGTAAATATGTATCATTTAACTATAACAAATCTTAAAGTGGATGCTTGTCAAATGCTTACAATTTTAGTTGTCTTGGTGTCTCTAGCGCATGTTGTTGTGGAACTGACCTATAACTCACTCCATGTGCGGTTGGTCCCTGTCCTACAGCGTACCCAACATCAGGATGTATCCACGGGGGAGGAGGGAGGAGCTGGAGATAGAAAAGCCAATCAGGACCCACCTGGACCCAGTGAGGAGGGGTCAGAGGTCACTGAAACAGCCTCCAACACCATGGAGGATCCTGCCACTGAACCTGTACGTCACCTGTCTACACTAACATACACTGAGTGTACAAAACATTAGGAAAGCTATGATCCCTTATTGATGTCACTTGTTATATCCACTTAAATCAGTGATGAAGGGGAGGAGACAGGTTAAAGACAATTGAGACATGGATTGTGTATGTGTGCCATTCAGAGGGTGAATGGGCAAGACAAAAGATTTCAGTGCCTTTGAACAGGGTATGGTAATAAGTGCCTGGCGAACCGGTATGAGTGTGTCAAGAACTGCAACCCTGCTGGGTTTTTCACGCTCAACAGTTTCCCGTGTGTATCAAGAATGGTCCACCACCCAGAGGACATCCATCCAACTTTGGGAAGCATTGGAGTAAACATGGACCAGCATCCCTGTGGAATGCCCCGATGAATTGAGGCTGTTCTTGCAACTCAATGTTAGGTAGTTGTTCGAATGTTTTGTACACTCAGTGTATATTTAAAGCCTACTATTAGGAACTGATTTAAGAAATTATCGATCTATCGTCCCATGTTTAAATGATCAACATTGTTGTTGGCAAAATACACATTCCTACTGTAGTAACATCCTCTGCTGGTGCACAACAGTATTAACACATTTGACCTCACAACAAAATATCACACATCGTATTGCTTCAAGGCCTCCCAGTAACTATTCCTTAGTCATTTATTTGTATGTCCCTCATGTCTCCATCTTACATTTGTCATTACTCTTCTGACTGATGGTGAATGGAATAGATACCTAATCTATTTTTGTTATCATCTTGGTTATTTCTAATATCATTAATCATCTTGGTTACTTATCTATTATATAATCTTGGTTATTTTGAATCTCTTTTATCATCTTGGTTATTTCAAATGTATTTTTTTGTTACATCTCGGTTATTTCCTGAAATATTATCTTGGTTATTTCCTTGTAGACTGCTGCAGAGACAGAGGAGGATGATCTGGAGCAGCGTAGGCTATGGGAGGATGGCCAGGCTGACTACCTGGGCAAAGACGCTTTCGACTACATCCAGAAAAAACTGGACCGATTTTTAGATTAGTAGCTTGTTTTGTGTGGCAAGATACTGTAGCAATAGTACTGTATACTCATGTTCATGTTTATGTGTGTTATGTCTGTAGTGTAGGCCACCACTCTAATAGGGTTTTCTGTGTCCTTTTGCTGTAAAACAAAATAAATATATAAACTTGATTCCAATTTCATAAAAAATGTGGTCTTAGAATTCCAAGTTTAAATGCATTCCCTTATTTTGATGTTATTCTGGAAATATCTGGAAGATTTTACATTGTCTTTATGTTGCCACTAGAGGGTACTGTGGCTTTTTAAATAAAGCACTTTTCCTGGTCAAAGTTAAAGTCACAATCAACTCCAACAGCCCTATAGGGGTCATGATAGTCTTGCATAGACTCCAGAGAGTAGGGAAACTAGGGAAAGAATAAATAATATTGGCCTCAGGGATCCTATCCATAGATGTTGTTGGATCAATATTCATCTATAGGCTTGTACACCCCTATTGTCCTAGGAGAGAATGGTAGCCCTCACTGTGAGGGTCTGGGAAAGGCTGTGTAGGCCTACAGAGGCTAAGGAGATATAAGGTCAGTACAGAACTGTTAACTCTATTCTGAAAGACTAAATACAACCTCAAACTGAATAGAATAATAACTTATTCCAAAACGTATAGGCTACTTACAGTAACAAGCCCTCCTTCCCGCTCACTATCTCTCTAGTCCAGTCCGTTCCAGTCCTTCATCTTCCCATTTGGAGAACAGCAGCAGCCTTACGTAACTTAAGGCTGCACTTAAATGGACTAATCAGCCACACCTTTAATCAGTGAAGTGGGGCCAGCTGGCTGTATTCTCTACCAGTTATTCAATAGCATTGACATCACAATAACCCTCCTAAAGAATTTCACTACTGCCTGAGGCTATTTGCTTTGACAATCTCTTTTATTTGACACCCAGATGTTTTCTCAGAATTCCATAGCTTACATTAACTGTGCTATCCACCTACCCAGGTTTAAACTCTAGCAAACTGCATGCACCGATTAAAACAGGAGCTTCAGGAAATAACTCAGAGGGTGGAGGCGTGAGGAGCGAAATCTAGAGTATATTTCAGTTTGTTTCCTTTTGTTTACTCCCCTTAAATACGTTTCAGTGCTAGACACTCAGCGTCCCGGATGGCACCCTATTCCCTATATAGTGCACTACTTCTACTGGCTCTGGTCAAAAGTAGTGCACTATATAGTGAATATGGTGACATTTGGGATGCATACACTGATGCCTCACAGGAAGAAACGGAGGTAATCATTTCTTGGCTCTTTCAGGAGACAAGGTGTTCTTTTGGTTGTCTGATATTCTCCCAAAACGAAAGTGCTCCAAGCTGGCTGCTTTTAGTAATAAAGCATTAATAAAGATTTGAGGACAACCAAGTAGGCCTAGAGGAGGCGTACTGTATTTAAATGTGTGTGTTTTGTGTGTGTGTGTGGGACGCCTTGATTGCATTGAAATGAAATGTGATAAGTGCCATGAACCCCTATAAGCACCTCCATATGTTTGTGGTTAACTTTGAAGCTGACTTTGAGCCTAACTTCAGAGGTGGTGTCCCAAATGGCACCCTAGTCAGTTAATAGTGCATTACTTTTGACCAGGGCTCTGGTCAAAAGTAGTGCACTACATAGAGAATAGGGTGCCATTTGGGATGCAACCAGACTGTGACTGTGTGGCAGTGGTTGTATGACCATTTGGTTTTGCTTGCAATGCAAATTTGGTCCGCTAATTTCATCTGTGGTTTGACCGATAGGGTATGATTCTAATAGTGCACAATCCCTCCTATAAGGCTAATTGAGAATGGATTGCAGAAGTAATCATATTCTGATGAGGAGAGAGAACACAGGAAGCATATCTAAGAATGGTAGTATGCCAAAGGTTAAGGGAATTCTATGGATTTGTAATGTATGTTTTCAGACAGGGACCAGACACAAAATTGTCTGAGGCAATATCAACAATGATATAGTAACTATAGCACAGTCAATCACCATCAAATAAAAACCATAAGAAACTATAATGACTACATGTTGCAATTAGCATGTTGCAGTCTCTTGTGACAGACTGTTGAGATGACCAGCATACACACCAGATTTGATTCTGGGTTCCCGAGATTATGTAGCAATAAATACAACAACACTTGACTTAATGCTGGAGAATACTATTGTATGGTACTGTAATGCTTGTCATAAAAAAATAAAGAAGTGTCTGTTGCTGTGTTTCTCTTCAGATTTACTATTAGATTAGCATAGATTCATCCCCTTGACCAATCTCCTGGTAGAGTGTGGGTGTATCTCAGTATGCATTCTGCACAGCAGTGACGGCCTCCTTGCATAGGGGGTCCAGTTTCCCATCTCCTCCTGTGGAAGGTAGAACAAAGGACTGTTACGCTATAAACACAATGTACTCAATGCTACTGTGACTTCATAATCAGTGACTTTGACAATCTGATTAATCAGAGCCCTCTATGAAGATGGCTTCATATGAAGGGTTCTAAAAGAGGGGTTTTCAACCTTTTCTTGCCCAGAGACCCCCTCCCAGCCCTGACCTCAACCCCATTGAACACCTTTGGGATGAAATGGCCAACATCAGTGCCCAACCTCACTAATACTCTTGTGGCTGAATGGAAGCAAGTGTTCGCAGCAATGTTCCAACATCTAGTGGAAAGCCTTCCAAGAAAAGTGGAGGCTGTTATAGCAGCAAAGGAGGAACCAACTCCATATTAATGCCCATGATTTTGGAATGAGATGTTCGACGAACAGGTGTCCACATACTTTTGGTCATGTAGTGCATGTGTCATTTTCTTAACCCATCTAGTGACTAAATGACAGCATAGGTTTCTATTATCATGCTAGCTAGTCTTGGGTGTTAGCCTGGGAGAAGTTACAGGAGAGACCGGTGGGACGAAAGTAACACAATGTAAACTGATGACCTGGAATAAAATAAAATTAACTTTTAACTTTTAAGCACAGGTCATTGTCTCCTCTAGTTCATATAGCTTTTATAATGTTAGCAAAATATCAACAAGTGACTGAATATTTGAAAATTATATATGACATCATTAGAATTATGCCTTAATCAATTCGCTTGATGGATCAGCTTCTCACATAAGCTTTTATTGACAGGTTAGTGGTTAAAAATATATATCTTTATGATTCTGGGGGTCAATAACCTTGTATCAAGCCATGGAAATGTGATAAGCATGATGAGTTTGCCTTTTGTGAAAAGAATAAAGTCATGTTTCTATCAAGACACAAGGCGCGCGCATGACAAGGACAGCCGAAGCGTAGCTGATTGGTAGGGCTAAGCACAACTAGACTAGAAAATTATGCTTAAAATAGCTATTACGTGATCCATTTTATTCCGATTAAAATTGTAAGGCAAAATACTGTGTTTTCGCAACATTTCAATGTTGACGCATGGTTACTTTTCACAAATGTTGAACCTATAGCATTAATTATTCAAATCGGCACAAACATGAGAATTATGGTACATTTGTTGAAATTAACGAGCATTACAAACCAGAAACATGGAAATGAAACAAATATTGTGCACTTCTCGCCAGCTGTTACTTCTGTCCCAAGGCCGTGTTACTCCCGCCCCGCATGCAGGTTACAAAAGTAACATTGCGGTAGTTCTGTTCTCGGTCTATTGAATTTCAACTCATTTACAATATAAATTAAATTATAGTGTCTAATGGTTGAGGACACAAAAGTTGTTTGTCATACAATATGGTGTCTCTAGCTCTATCGATCTCTGAGTAATTAGAAACAAAAACAAAACGTTTTACTTTAGTCCCAGTTCTCCCCTAACTGTAATTGGCAGTTGATAAATAAAGTTGATATCATCAGAATATCTTGATAAATAAAGTTGATATCATCAGAAATAAGATATTCTCCTATTTCCAACTGTAGGTATGTCATTCAAAATGTGTATATTCTGTTGTTACTAGCGATATTCATAAAAAAAAAAAAAAATCCACTTTTTTGTTGTTGTTTTGATATATTTTCGCGGACCCCTAGGGGGAGGGCAGACTCCGGGTTGAAAACCCCTGCTATTGAATGATGTTTTTCACAGATGATGTCACAATCAGAGTGGACAACGGTTAAATCAATGTGCATTCAGTTACAGTATGCTTACCTCATTCTGTTAAAACGATAAATTAGTCATAATTGACCACAGGTAAGATTCTGTACAATTTGGTAGAGTAAGCTACAGTATCTACATTGAATTTACCAAACTCCAGCTGTTTTATGCTGCATGTGTAGACACATTCTCCATTGACCTCAAGTTCCACCTTGTTCCAATCAGACATTTTTTCCAAGACACTTTGATGTCCATCCTCTTTCAATGCAGCTAGGAGAGTTAGAAGACATGGATAACTGCTATTATTATCGGGAAAACTAAACGTAGGCTACTAATTGCTCACTTATATAAAACTAAAAGGCACTTTATAAATGCACGCAAGCCACTTTATGACACTGCAATATGCACGTTTATTATTTGCATGTAGCCAAGGATTCTATCTACCTTGGAGGCCAATCAGACGAAACGTTCTGTGGTCCACGATTCCACACGATTCATATGGGCCGTAGCGCACGATAACTATTGCATTTTGAGGCATTGTTACTATTGCTGATAACACCTATTACCAACTAAACTTCTTCAATGTCCTGGATTAATTGCTGACCTGTATTACGCACAGCAGTGTCCCTAACGACGGAGCGCGCCCGTCATCTCCAAGGAAGTAATTTGCTAGTTTGGTGTGACGTCACTGTGAAGGTCAACGTTTGCCGCATTCACGTGCTATCAGAACTAGGAAACTCGGAAATTTCAGAATTAATAAGTGGTTGTAATTATACACGTGCCGCGTTCTACCAGATAGTAAGTCGGAAATGTATGAGTTTCCTAGATACGACTATCACATGGATACGACTAATACATGAACGCGGCAAAACACCTGCTACCTGCAAGATACAGCATGAGTTATTATAAAATCATAGCTTACTTTACGCGCCGACCACAGAGTTTAACGCATTTATGACAGCATAGTGGCTGTACGTCATAATCAACAAATAAATCAGCATATGGATGTTGCTGTCCTCTTTTGAAAGATCCTTTACTGAGTCTTTGGTTAAACATTTCAATTTGGATAAATTACGTTAAGTCATTGGCAACATCTGGCTGCCAGCCATTGTACTGTTGTGGTGGCTATTCAGTTTGCACTGTTGAAACTAGCCTGCACTCAACAAAGCGATAGCAGTTATTCCCCAGTCATTGTTTCCTATGTATGGTAAAAGGATTACATTTTACACTCAAGAGGTTTGTGCATTTACAGGTGCTACTTTTCCCTGTGTTACTACAGTAATCTATGGGCCATATGTTATCCTGCAAGCTCAGACACTGTTAAGTTATAAATGTGCTCTGGTCACACCTCAACATGGAACACACCACACTCCCAAACACCTCCTGCTCTAGCCATAGGAGCAAATGACATCACCGCCCAGGCAGTCTTTTGAGTTGACTTTGGGTTAGTCTGTGGGTGAGGCAGGCAACTGAGAAAACTTTTGAGGGATGCTGCTCGTCCTGAGATTGAATTGATTGAATACCATGTAATTGGAGTCTTTTGGCTTGATTTTATGAATTAGCAAAGTCACGCAGTGTCTGAACAGACCATTACATCTAACAGCATTTGTCAACATCTAAGAGACCACAGGGAGGAAGAGGGTTTTGGTACACTCCAGCTTTCATCATTGTGGAATTTAGCATTCACAGCCTGTTCCAAATGGCCTCTATTCTGCTCCCATGACTCTAGAACACAGGAGACTGAGGGTGATTGTCTCCTGTGATTAGAGTTGTTCTGAACACAGACTATCACGGAATCTCTTTAAAATGAAGTTTTTTTAGATTATTATTTTTTTTTTTACCTTTATTTAACCAGGTAAGCCAGTTGAGAACAAGTTCTCATTTACAACTGCGACCTGGCCAAGATAAAGCAAAGCAGTGCGATAAAAATAACAACACAGAGTTACATATCACATTTATGATTGTACAATCACAACACAGCAAAACGACCATGTTTTGTAAATATGTTTCTGATTTTGTCAATCAGATTTAGGAACCTCTAACACTAGTCTTCCCTATTCATTCTCTAAAATCACTTGTATGTAATAAATATTTTCTTGATAAGTATAGGGAAGTGCAGGTAAATAAACCTATTAAAAGTGAAACGTAATTTCCTCACTCAACCCTGTTAATCTCCAAAATCTTTCCACAATGTGCTCCACATCTTTAGTGTTTAATCAGATAATGGAAAGTCCTAGACCTTCCCCAATCACCATCCACTTGATTCTGTAGCATCAACATCATCTGGGTAAAAGCTGCCTCTGGAATACCAATGATCTCTCTCTCTCTCTCTCTCTCTCTCTCTCTCTCTCTCTCTCTCTCTCTCTCTCTCTCTCTCTCTCTCTCTCTCTCTCTCTCTCTCTCTCTCTCTCTCTCTCTCTCTCTCTCTCTCTCTCTCTCTCTCTCTCTCTCTCTCTCTCTCTCTCTCTCTCTCTCTCTCTCTCTCTCTCTCTCTCTCTCTCTCTCTCTCTCTCTCTCTCTCTCTCTCTCTCTCTCTCTCTCTCTCTCTCTCTCTCTCTCTCTCTCTCTCTGGTGGAGATGGAAAGACATTGTCATATAAACACTGTAAACAAGGCAAGACTGCAGTACTTAGTGCTGATGACAATAAGGTACTGTAATGGCAAATGGACGACTTCATCACTATATTACTGGCAGAGACAGGACCACAGGTGTGTCCAAGATGTGAGCAAGCGGCCCTAGGTTGTTTCTGCTCTGTGTTTGACCTGGGCTTGGGTCAGTGAGAGATAGCTAAAGCCTTTATTTCTTTGATTATTTGAAACAAAGAGGGAAGATTTATTATTCGGGCTCAACAGCCAATTTAATGCGGGCCATTTACTGAAGAGCAGGTCCATCAATAGTCAAAGAAACACATGTTCTATGTCATCCCTCTCACAGTGGTACTGCACCAATTCAAGTTGTGAGTGGATTTCATAAATCATGAAAGCCGATTACAATTAAAGTCTGTATAGTTAAATCTGTAATTCTTTCAGAGGGAAACCAGTGAACTAATAGGGGATTTCCCCCACACAACCAGGTGGTTCTCCTTTTAGCAAAAGAGGGACCATGACTGTATAATAATTCCCAGAGCTATGTTTGAAAATGTTTACTCTTGGAAGACGGCTCCCTAATCTGTCCTGCTGACCTAGTTCGAAGTTCTTACCCCGTCCCAAATTGCACCCTATACCCTTTGTAGTGCATTACTTTGACCAGGGCCCATAGACTATGGATGCATCCTAAATGGCACCCTATTTCCTATTTGGGATGCATCCATAGTCTTTTCTCAAACGTATATAAGTATGTATATGTGTATATATATATATATATATATATATATATATATATATTCGGGGAAAAAAACATATGGGGGATTGGAAGTGATGCAGACAATTCTATTGATGGAAGTTACAATCTATCTGCAATATTAAAGCTGATCAACCCCCCCCACAATTTTTTAAAAATATAAATCATATTCTACAAGATGACGATGGATTTTGAGCTTCTCTTTATTCAACATTTTTACAATTCCTATACATCAGTCTTTTAAAGACAAATAATTTAATAATGAGGACATGTTAAAACATATTAGTATTATTTGATGAGCTGATGTTGACACTTATGAGGGTTGCAAGCAGATCTAAACCATATTGCATGTACAATAATCACAGTTACGGTAATGTGTGAGTCGCTCCTGTAAATAGCAGGGTTACAAGTCCTTAAAAATACTTTTGATTAAGATAGTAAGATGATATGGATGGTTTGTAAGATGATATGGATGGTTATTCATAATTGTTACACCAACCATTGTTGCTTAGGCCCCTGAAATCGTCCTCATCTCAGCAATGTTGGATATTTTCTGTATCAACAGCATATAATTTAGAATATTTTCATCGATCGAACATAAAAGATATTTAGCTATGCTTATCTACACAGTTTGACATAAATTGTCATTGTCAGCGCAGGAGATGGAAAAGAGAAGCAACCTACATGAAAAGTAATATGCTCTCATATACAGTCTGTATAAATGCTACAAATAATAGTACTACAGTTTTTGCTCTCCATTAAAGTCCTTCATACCAAAGTGTTTTTGATGAGTGAAAAATGGCTTTGTCACAAAAATGGTTTTTGAAATGCAGCTGAAACATGGGCTTGAATGACGGCACAGGACACATACAGAACAGATACTGCATACACAGTAGCACGGTTGTTTAGCTACCGATTCGAAAATGTATCTTTACTTGCATTGACAGTGATTAAAAGTCTCTCCAACATCATGTGAATGGATGAAAGCATTGGCTGTGCTCAGCTCCTTTGGCAGTTTCTTGGGCATATGATGAAAATCCTATTTGTCTAAGGCTAATCAGACCACATGTAGATAGGTTACTTTAGTATCAACCCCTATTACGTTCCTGGCGGTGCATTTGTAGAAGCCCCTGGTCTCTCTGTGTGGGGTTCTGGATGATGAGAGAGCCTTGTGGGTGGAGGTACTTGTTGCCAAAGAGGCGTGGCTGGCGCTGACCACTAGCCGCGTCTCTGTCCGTCGTCTCCCAGGCAATCTCAGCTCGGGGGATCCCTGTGGCAACACAGTTCAGCTGGACCGCCACGCCGCGGCGGCGTACATCACGGGAGGAGGGCCGTTGGTGATGCGAGGCAGGTACGCGATGATGATGACAGGCACGGAGAGCAGGGCGCTGCCGTACTCGTTGGCCGCTCGGCAGACGTAGGAGCCGCGGTCGTAGACGGACGCCTGCTGGATGGCGAAGTGTTCCATTGGCCAGGACAGGCGTAGCGACCGGCTCTCTGTGGCCGCCCCAGGACCACCCCACTGGGCAGGGTCCAAGTCAGCCGGAGGGGTCCCCCGTGGAGAGACAGTGGAGTTGGAGGCTCTCCCCATTCATAATACTGATGGGGGAGTTGTAGCGGTTATTGATCTCTGGTTTCCTCTCCGGGGCTAGAGTAATGGTACGTTCCACTAACCCGGCCATTCCTCACCAGGCAGCGGTACATACCACTCTCAGAGACAGAGGGGTTAGTGATGACCAAGGAGCCGTCAGGTCGGTGGAAGAACTTGGACAACTGGGCACCGCTCATGAGGGGGAACCATTAGGGAGGATCCATGTTACCGTTGGGGGTGCTGGGCCTCCTTCAAAGGAGCAGTTCAGGGTCATGGTACCGCCCACCGTTAGAGAGAGGCTCTCTGTTTTGGGTCCTCTGAGCTGCGGCGTCTCTACCATCTCTCTAACCTCCAGGTGGACCATCAGCCTGGCCTCCCCACCCTCATTGCGTGCAATGCAGGTCAGCTGAGCAGTCGGTCCCCTTCGGCGAACGTATATCCAATGTACCATTACGATGCACCGTCATTCTGCTGCCGTAGTACGGCGCCGGGAGGATGATGTTCTCTGGTAATACCCACGTGACCCGGGGGATGGGTGTCCCCACGGCCTCGCAGGCCAGCATGGTGCGCTGGTCCCTTATAGCCGTCACTCTAGTGTTGACCATACCTCTCAGTCCGTTTATGGTTGGCGGCGTCACAAGGACGTCCACCCTGGTGACTTTGTGGTCCTGGCCGGCACTGTTTCTAGATGTGCAGGTGTAGTTACCAGCATCAAAGCGTTGAGCCTTTTGGACCACTAATGTACCATCATTATGGACCTGGTACTTATCGGAGGAGGAGGCAATGGCCCGGTTAGTAGGGGAGAGCCATGTGATGACTGGGGTCGGCTCTCCCTTGGAGGTGCACTTCAGTGACACGGTCTCCCCATAGAGAACCCTGATGACTTCAGGGCTTTGCGTTTTGTCTCTGATGATCGGAGGGTCCGCCACGACCTTGACGTGAACCTTCATCTCATCCTTCCCTATCTGGTTCTCAGCGTAGCAGGTATAGTCTCCTTCCTCTCTCATCCCCACGTCGTTGGCGTATAGCGTCCCCGTTGTCGAACACCACATATCTGGGGGTGGGAGGGTTGGGTGACTGTTTGAAAATAGTGTTATTATTCTTATCGACTGTGCAGTTAATGTGATTCAATAACATATTACGGTATGTGTAAAGTTGATGTGATTCAACAAACACCATGTACCTGCGGATGCGCCCACCTCTAACCCTACTATCCGTCTGTTTGAGTGTGTTGATCATGGTGCCGTCCGGCAGAGCCCAGCGGATCTCAGGGTTGGGGAGGCCAGATGCTACACAATCCACCTTCAGGTCTCCTCCATACATCACCTTCAAATTCCAATTCAAAAAGATGTATTATCTATCCAATCATACATTACATTTACGTCATTTAGCAGATGCTCTTATCCAGAGCGACTTACAAATTGGTGCATTCACCTTATGATAGCCAGTGGGACAACCACTTTACAATTAATTTTGTATTATTATTATTATTATTATTATTACATTAGACAGAAAATCAACCGAAAAATATGCATGACATAACACATTAAAACATCACATTAAAAACACCACGAGTGTGCCCCATATGGCACCCTAACCCCTATATAGTGCACTATTTTTGACAAAGGCCCATAGGGCTCTGGTCAAAAGTAGTGCACTATACAGGGAATAGGGTGCCATTTGGGACGCTCCATTATTTACATAAAGAAAACTAAGACAAAAGACAGACCTTCTGACTGGCCAGCAGCTGCTTCTGCTCAATCTTGGCCGGCTTGGTCAGCACGTTAACCCTCAGTAGCATGTAGTCGAGTTCCCCATCTTGTTTCGGGCCACACACAGGTAGTCCCCATCGTCTTTCTCTGTCATGGCCTGGATGGCCAGAGAACCGTTGGTGAACACCTTTATCCTGGGGTCGAAGCTGAAAACCCCCCCCAACAAAAACAAGTTGTTATTGTTTGTGAATAGGAACCATCTTAGGTCTTTCTTTTATGGTTTTTCAGCTAACCTTTAGGGAAAAGAAAATGTGCCTGTATGATTTCACAGTAAACCTTCTCATTCATGATAGCATCTTATGATGATAGTTGATATACAGTGCCTTCAGAAAGTATTCATACCCCTTGACTTATTCCACATTTTGTTGTGTTACAGCCTGAATTCAAAATGGATTAAATGTATATTTTTTCTCACTCATCTACACCACGATACACCATAATGACAAAGTGAAAATAGGTTTTTAGAAATGTTTGATAATATATTGAAAATGAAATACAGAAATATCTATTCACACCTTTGAGTCAATACATGTTAGAATCACCTTTGGCAGCGATTCGGCTGTGAGTCTTTCTGGGTAAGTCTCTAAGAGTTTTGCACACCTGGATTATACAATATTTGCACATTATTATTTTAAAAAAGTCTGTCAAGTTGGTTGTTGATCATTGCTCGACAGACATTTTCAGAGTCTTGCCATAGATGTTCAAGCCGATTTAAGTCAAAACTGTAACTAAGTCACTCAGGAACATTCAATGTTGTCTTGGTAAGCAACTCCAGTGTATATTTGGCCTTGTGTTTTAGGTTATTGTCCTACTGAAAGGTGAACTTGACTCCCAGTGTCTGTTGGAAAGCAGACTGAACCAGGTTTTCCTTTAGGATTTTGCCTGTGCTTATCTCTATTCTGTTTCTTTTTATCCAAAAAAACTCCCTTGCCAATGACAAGCATACCCATAACATGATGCAGCCACCTAAAAAATCCAGTCTGCTTGACAATATGAAGAGTGGTACTCAGTGATGTGTTGTGTTGGATTTGCCCCAAACACAACACTTTGTATCCAGGACAAAAGTTAATTTCTTTGCCACATTTTTTAGTTTTACTTTAGTGCCTTATTGCAAACAGAATGCATGTTTTGGAATATTTTAATTATATACAGGCTTCCTTCTTTTCACTCTGTCATTTAGGTTACTATTGTGGAGTAACTACAATGTTGTTGATCCATCCTCAGTTTTCTCCTATCACAGCCATTAAACTCTGTAACTGTTTTAAAGTCACCATTGGCCTCGTGGTGAAATCCCTGAGCGGTTTCCTTCCTCTCTGGCAGGAAGGATGCCTGTATCTTTGTAGTGAATGGGTGTATTGATACAACATCCAAAGTATAATTAATACCTTCACCATGCTCAAAGGGATATTCAATGTCTGCTTTTAAATGTTTACCCATCTACCAATAGATGCCTTTCTTTGCGAGGCATTGGATAACCTCCTGGTCTTTGTGATTGAATCCGTGTTTGAAATTCATTTGCTCGACTGAGGGACCTTACAGATAATTATATTTGTAGGGGTACAAAGATGAGGTAGTCATTCAAAAATCATGTTAAACACTATTATTGCACACAGTCCATGGAACATATGTGACTTGTTAAGCACATTTTTACTCCTGAACTTATTTAGGCTTGCCATAACAAAGGGGTTGAATACTTCAGCGTTTCATTTTTAATCAATTTGTAAAGATTTCTAAAAACATAATTCCACTTTGAGATAATGGGGTATTATGTGTAGGCCAGTGACACAAAATCTCAATTTAATCAATTTTAAATTCAGGCTGTAACACAACAAAATGTGGAAAAAGTCAAAGGTATGAATACTTTCTGAAGGCACTATACATACAGACAACGGTCTGAAGGGCATATTAGACAGTGAGTGAAAAAGATGCCAGAAATGCATACCTGTACTGGGAATCCACTAGTTTCTTAGAGGAGTCCTCCAGACGATCCTGGGCTCTGGCTTTCCTGTGGCGATGCAGTCGAGCCTCAACAGCCCCCCCCCTAGACCACGTCAGTCCTCTGGGGAGACGAGGAGGTAATCCTGGCCTTGGTGGAGGATGGGAGCCTCAGTACTGTCAGAATACTGGTTCTCCTGGAGGCTCCTACCGCATTACTGGCCACACACTCATATCTCCCCGCGTCGTCTTGGCCTAGCCCACGGACGTACAGGGTCCCGTTGGGAAGCAAGAAATTACGTCCGTTGACAAACTGTGTGGCTGAGCTGGACTCCGTCGGGCGTGGACCGCGGATGATGGGCGTAGGGGCTCCTTTGGCGGTGCAGTGGATGTAGGCTGTGCTGCCCTCGGGGAGGACATGTTCTCATAAGCGAGGTTGTTGGATGACTGGAGGCAAGGCTGCCACATGGAGACGGACAGAAACTGTATCGGCCCCCGCCGCGCTGCTGCCGACACATTTATAGATCCCTCTGTCTATGTAGCTAGCCTGGGTTATTCGGAGAGTACCGTTACTGAGGAGGGTCACGCTTGGGGCCAGACTGAGGGCCGGGCTGGGGGCCACTGGCTGGGTTGGCAGGGCCCTGGGCAGGGGGGGCAGCGAGGTGGACCCTGTCAGGCAGCACCCAGGTGACCCGCGGCATGGGGTGTCCCTGTACCTGGCACTCCAGATCGATGCCGTCTCCGTGGTACACGGTGGCATCGCGAGCCGGCTGGAGCACTCTGGGATGCTGGGCCAGAACCATCAGGGTGACCACCATCTTGTCCACGCCGTACTGGTTCTGGACCATACAGGGTACTGGCCTCGGTCCTGGGGCTGGAGTGTTACGGATGATAAACGTGCCGTTGAGATGCACCTCGAACCTCTGGACCCGAGTGTTCTGGGCTAATGTGGCTCCTGCATGAATGAAAATAATATACGTTTAAAGACATGTTGTCTGTTGAAACACATAGGAATGGAGCATAGCTTATATCGTTAAAAATAGGGTTCTCCTTTTTTCTTACATTAACAGGCTTACATACAGTTGTATGATTTTGTAACAGAGGGTGAAGGAGGATCTTCTATGATGAGAGGAGAACAGAAAAGGAAGTACTGTTATACATACCAGTGGAGACTCTAGTCCAGGAGAGGAAGGGTTTGGGCTCCCCTACAGCCACACAGGGTAGCTGTGCATCCATCTCTGCATTCACTGTCACTGTCTGCACATCCACATTGGTGATCTGGGGCTTCCCTCTTACATCAGGCCCTGGTACGGAGGGTCTCTGACCCCCTCCCGACACCCCACCTGATACCCCTTGTGTCTGGGTGGGGGTCTCTGTCCTCTGGCCCCCCCTGGACGGACTCTGAGGCCTCGATGAAGACACTGATGAAGTCTGAGAAATGCGCTTTGTGGTGGTGGGAGCGAGAGTGGTTGTAGTGGTCGTCTGTTTAACCGTCTGGGTGTTTGTGTTTGTGACTGTCCTGTGGGGTGTTCTGGGTTCTGTGGTGGTTGGTTTAACACCGGTGACTGGCTCAGGCTTGATGTCAGTTGACTCTAGTTTAGTAGTGGTGTGGAGTCGGGTGGTGGTCTGTTGGGGTCAGATCTGGTGATTAGGATGGAGTCTCCTCTGTTGAGGATAGGGTTGTTCCTCTGGTCGGGTTGAGAGATGAGGACTCTCTCTCTGTGACTGTCTGGGATGTGGTTGGAGTTGGAGGGAGCCTCCCCTGTTCTGGATGAAGGTTGGGTCCTGACCTAGTGGATGGAGTGTTTAGTACAGGGATCTGAGGCCTCACCCTAGAGGGGAATACTACGGATGTCCTAACTGATGTGGAGGTGACAGGTGTCATAGTTGGAGTAACATCCTTTGTTGTATTAGCAGCAACAGAAACTGCAACATTTTCCACTGGTGTTCGGTCTTTGCCTGTGGTGGAAGTGCTTTCTCTGATGTTATAGCGCCCATCAAAGATTGTTCCGGGCTTAACAGTGACTGTTTTAGCGGGACCAGATCCGTGATAAGAGCTTTCAGATGTCACCAGCCTTTCAGTGGTGCTAACCCGAGCCCTCTCATGTCCTGCCTCCTCATGAAAGGACTCTTTTGTTGAGGTACCCGGGGCGTGTGTTGTGCCGTGTGCTCTGGTTATTTCATGGCGGATAGATGGAGACACGCTGTCAATCTCTTTGACCGGCACCTTTTTAACCTCAGTAGTACCAGTTGTATCTCGATAGTCTGGTGTGTTGAGCTGTCCATCTGGTAGCACTCCCGGTCAGTGTGGGGATTCTCCGGGGACTTGTCAGGACTTGGAACAGGCGAAGGTCTACAGTAACGCTGCCTCCCCTTTGTGTTGTCTCTGCAGGAACTGCAGGAATGGGGATGCTTGTAAATTTCCCCTGACTGGCTGCTGTGGGCACATTCGAGCGCTCTGGGACTGGGCTCTGAGTGTTTGGAGTCTGAGAGGCTCCTTCTGGGGCTGGGGCTGTTATGTGATGGCTGTTCTGGGATGTTTGTTTATATGTTTCTGTTATAGAGGTTGTAGGAGACGCCGTTGGGGCAGTTGTGCTCCTGGACAGTGGTTTGGCGTGTGGTGAAAGGGTGTCCTTTGTCTTGGAGCGTGTTGTAGGTTTCACTGAAGGGTCAATCCTGTCGTCGTATAAAGAGACTCCTGTGTTCTCTTGGTGACTCACTCTGCCTGATGACGTTGCTTGGCTTCCCGTCGATGGAACTGCGGTATTAAACCTGGCCGTCATGCTTTTGGACTTGTCGGATGTTTCTATTTTAGTCCATGTGGCAGTGGTTGCCTTGGTAGTTGTTGGGAGGGTGTACTTAGGTATGGCTGTAGATGTAAAATCACTTCTCAATGGATTCTCAGGCTTTGGCTTCTTTCTACCTGTATTGGGCCGTCTTCTCCTGCCCCCACCCCCATTCCTCCTCCTGGAGTTCTGGTTTCTGAGTCGAGTATACACCTCACCTGGAGTTTCCTTCCTCATATTCACAGCTGAAGTGAGCTCGGTTGTGGGAGAGGGTGTGGTGAGTGGAAGATGGGTTATATTAGACGTTGTATGCTGCTTTAGCTGAGTATGTGTGTCTAGTTTAGCTGTTGTGCTCTCAGTCTCAGTGAAAGAGTGATCAAATTCATCTCTCTCTGTTTCCGATTCAGAGTACCCTCTAACTGTGGTGGTGGTGATTGATGGGTCAAGTTCAGCTCTGTCTAAATATGCATCACCTCCTTCATTATAGCTGTTAACAACACTGGGTTCGTTAGCGTCTTCCGCCCCCTGATTATACTCAGACGTGGGTGAGATATCAGACTTTGTAACCGTATCACCATCTGTAGTCATAGCGGTGGTGGTGGTGCTTTGATTTTCTCCTTGTAAAGAATCGTCGTATGAAGAACTGGTCCAGACGTTCATATGCAGCTGGCCCAGGGTCTGGGAGTGTGTGTGTGCGACTGTGTGCCTGCCTTGCGTCTCTGTGTGTGTGACAGTGTTACTGAGCTGCTGGGGAACAGATGTGACAGGCTCTGTGACCGGCTGCGTGAAATGTGCACGATTTGTGGCTGTATCGGCGTCTGAGTCTGTGGTGTAAGTAGTGTGTCGAGTGGGTGTATGCGGTATAGTAGTGGGTGTGTTTAGCTCCTCCTCCTCTTCCTCATGTAGGTCTACTGTTGATCCCTCTATGTTGTCCGGAGACTCTGTCTGCTTAGCTTTGGCTGTTGTCGTTGACTCCTGCTTCTTCTTTGTGGTGAGGTGAGTTGAGCTGGGTGTTATGTTAGTGTTACCCTGTCCGTTCTTGTCACGGATTTTGGCCAAAATGTCCGCCCACTTCTCTGGGTCTATATTTTTGTTTGCCACGTTAATCCTCCTTCTCGTCTCCACTGTGTTTTTCTTGTCTTTATAATTTGTCCCTGCCGTGGTTGGTTTTCTAGGTACAGCAGGTCGTCTCCATGTCTTTCTAAATGGATGTCCACCACCCCTGTTTGAACTTTGACCTCTCCGCCGATTCATGAGCTCCACACGTTTCGGGGATGAGGATGAGGAGGAAGACGAGGAGGGGACTTCCTCCTGTGTGTCCTCATCGTCCCCTGATGCCTCCTCAGTGTCCTCCATGGGGGCTTTGACCCTGGTGTTGACCCCTGAAGCAGACTGTGGCCTCATTCTCCTCAGTGGTCGTATCTCTGCTCCTAACTGCCTGGTGAGAGTTACCTTAGTAGCCAGGGAATACACACCATGCTGGTTCATCGCCACACACTTATAATATCCACTGTCTGTCAGTCGACTCTCTGGCACTCTCAGAGTTCCGTTGGAATACACTAGAGCTCTAGAAGAGTTGGCTCTGTGACTCACTATGTTGCTGTCAGGAAGCATCCAGTTAATCTCAGGGTCAGGAGAGCCAGACACAACACAGTTCAGGGTGAGAGGGACACCGGTGAACCCCTCTACGGGGGTAGGCGCCGTCTCATCCCCTCCAAGAGGGGGAGGACTGGAGGACTCCTCGACCGCCAGGCGGAAAGGGAGGACACTGAGGTCGTCAGAGACCTGGGCGATACAGTAATATATCCCTGAGTCTGAGTGTCCTACAGCTTTAATATCCAACCTACCGGTGCTCGACACTGACACCCTATTGTCTGGGCTGCTGTACGGTGCCTCCAGCTGGTTCCCGTCTGGCAGCATCCAGCGAACCACCGTGTCTCCTGAGCTCAACACGTTACAGTCCATTACAGCAGGGCTGCCCACTACAACACTCAGCACCGTCCTGGTAGTGTTTGTGTTCTCTATCATGACCCATGTCCTGCGGTGTCTGCGCTCCAGCTCGAGGTCCACGGTCTGTGTGAGGCGGGTGCTGAGGATCAGCTTGACGCTCTTCCCAGTGGACTGGGGCCTGTTCAGCTGCAGGTCCACAGAGCTCTGCATCAGCCAGGATGGTTGAGCTACCATGTCAGCCTTGACCCTGTATAGTACAGCGCGTCTCTCTCTCAGGTCCTGCCTGTACCTGGAGGTCAAGAAGTTTGAGTTTATTAGAAAGATATAACACATAACATAAGATAACATAACAAAACATAACATAATAATATGAAATTAGATGCTCTATATCATGTGTTGAACTCAAGGCCCATTCAATCCGGGGTGGTTTGATTATTATTAACATTTTTATTTTTGTGGGAAAAACGCTCAATCAACATTGAAATTACTAAAACCAAATCGAGACTGTGTAGAAATGATAATGGACCTACACTTACAGTCACGTCACTCTGTCCAGCTAGCTAACTGTCATGGAAACGAAAGCTAGACAGTCAGGGAGCATTGAAAAATAGAGTGAAGACTATTTTTTACACATTTTGATGGCGAGGAAATATAATACATGTTAAGTGCGGCCCTCCAGACCTCGGTGAAGACCGAATGCGGCCCGTGGGGAAAATGAGTTTGACACCCCTGCTCTGTATTGAGGACCACTCTGAAATGAACATATTAAATCACATAATAATCACATAGGGGCAAATCCTAACTTCCACAAATGTTCACTTGCATTGATGTCAATGCATGACTAAGCAAAATGTTACTCAAGTAGAAGTTAGAATTTGGCCCATAATGATCAGTTACAAAGCGGTTTCTTAATCCAGCCTACCTGTAGCTGGACACTGGCTCCTTAGACAGCATGATCTCTCTCTCGCAGGTGAGCGGGCGTGTCGCTATAGTAGGCGATCAGCCTCCAGAGTCTCTCATAATTGTCCCTGTTGATGGGACACTCCAGATCCACGGAGACACTCACATTAGAGGCCAGCTGCAGAGGGTTGACCTGCTCCCAGCTGACCTTAGACGACTCCCTGCGGGGCTCCCCCGACGCTGCACTCCAGATCCACTTTGTTCCCATGCTCGTCCGTCAGGCCTAGGGTAATGTTGCCAAACGGCCCCTTGAACTCCTCCAGGGTCATGACCTCTGTCTCTGTGTCCTCTGGGGTCGTAGGTCGATCAGGGGAGGTGATAACGGGGCTGGAGCAGACCAGGTTGTCCAGGCCCAGGACTTCTTTCATTCGTAAATTCTTTGGGGAGGAACACACAGGGCAGAGCTGACCTCCTGGGTAGGCCCTGTCCTTTTTACACTTCAGCACACCTATGAAGAAAGGAACACGAGAAGGAACGTTAACATCATTATTCCGAGTTTTGGACATACATTTTCAAGGCACAAATGTGTAAAGCGACAGCTGCATTATGCTTGAGCATTGATCCAATTTATCTGTCATCACTGATGAATACGTACATTCACTGAGTAGCTAGTAAATAAAATACATTACCTGGTGAGTTTTTGTCCCAGTCGGGGAACCACTTCATCCTGCAGTCACATGTCCAGGGGTTCCCATGCAGGAAGAGGTTCTCCAGCTGGGGCATTCCTCCCAGCAGCTTCTGGGGCAGTGAGGTCAGCCTGTTCTCCGACAGGTACAGGTGCCTGATTTATCGATAAGGAGACAAAAGGGACATTATAACATTAGCTTCAGGAACATCTTGGCTCCATCTCAATTCCTCTTTCCGTGAATCCTCACATCCTATTTCCTTGCCTCATTTTCAACTACATTAGAGAAGATATAAGGTCCCGCCCCTCTGACCTTCTTCTCCAATGGGTTTTGAGAAGGCGGTAAGGAGAGAGGATGCAAAGAATAGAGGAAAGCTGAATTGAGAAAGTGCCCGATACTAAGATAAAACCAGATATTGTCCAAAGAATTATGGGTACTGTAGTTAGTTCATCATGCTAGACTTCACCTGAGGGTGGAGACGTGGAAGTGTCCCATCATGGAGAAGGTGGAAAAGGTAGAGGGGTGGAGCTGCTGCAGTCTGTTCCCCTCCAGCTGTACGAGGCGTAGGGAGGTGAGGCCCTGGAAGGTGTCTGGGTGAATGAACTCCAGACGGTTGTGGTCCAGGTGTAGTCTGGTCAGAGACCACAGACCATGGAGAGTGTGTCTGTTGATCTCCTTCAGTTTGTTATAGCTAATCTTCAGCATCTGAGGGGAAGAACACCAGAGGTGAGTGAGTTATCATTCTAATAGAATAGAGCAGGGTTTCCCAAACTTGGTCCTGGGACCCCCCGTGGGTGCACGTTTTGGTTTTTGCCCTAGCACTACACAGCTGATTCAAATAACCAACTCATCATCAAGCTTTGATTATTTGAATCAGCTGTGTAGTGCTAGGGCAAAAACCAAAACGGCACCCAGCCCAGGGTGCAGGACCGAGTTTGGGAAACTCTATACTGTATATCCTATTATACGGTACTGAGGTGATATTTCATGCTAATCAACATTTCCTGTTTATTACTGTACCTGTAAGGACATGAGATCCCTAAAGGCCCGTTAGGAATGTTGTGGAGATCATTCCCATGCATCATCAGAAGCTCCAGCTTCCTCAGCCCAGCCAGAGAGGTCTGAGTCACACGGTGTATGGTGTTAAACCTATAGGAAACAACAGCGACACAAGCAATTCATGACTGACTATTAACTTACTTGACCTGTTCTTTGTGGAGCAAAGTGCGCTTCATTTCTGACTATATAAGAAGAAATGGTGAAAAACCTGATGGAACTTAAGACCTTGGGATCAAAACGTTGTCAATAAAGGTGGTAGTTGGGAATATATAAAGTGGGTGGGCCTTTCTGTTCTTTTTAAGATATGGCTAAAGCTCATATGTGAAATGACTCATTAAAAAGCATGGGGTATACAATAAGCATATAATAAGATTAGATCAGACTTTACTGTAGGCATATTGCATTATGCATATTTACTTGTGAGTTGCAGAGATTAATTTCAGTCACATGCTCAGCACATTTGAATAAGTACTGAACTGTAAACAATTCTAAAGGCCTCTAATGAAAAGTGAATATTTGATTGCTTATTGTTTATTTTTATTGACCTACAATGCACATGCATAAATACAAATCTTATACTTTTATTAATTTCACATTTTACACATAGTGTAGGTCTAAAGGTATAAGTTATTGTGTATGATGCCTGTTTTTAGGCCTATGGTCTCATTGCGGGTCATTGAATAAAGCCAATCCACCAGGCTTACCCCAGGTTCATGCGCTCCACTTGTCTGGGTATGCCGGCGGGCACCGTGAGCAGGGAACGGAACGTGCAGTGCACCTCTGTGGCCTGAGGGCACGTACACGGGCGCGGGCAGGGGAGACTTGTAACTGGCACCATCAGCACCGACATAATCAATATGAACGTGGCGGGACGGTCCATCTTCAGCTGCGCATCCATCCACCACAAAGTGTTCCTATCACTGGAGCTGGTCGAGGGTTACAGATTCATTATAGGCCTATTTCAGTAGTACCCAAACACAAATGAAAAGGTGATCTCTGACAAAATACTTCACAGTAGAGAAAATGGATAGACTATGCACGAAATTAGGGTGCACACTGTATGAACGCATCTTTACCCACATCAAACATGGTATGACCTGAACCGAAATGAAAAAGTTAAACATCTCACCTTAGAATTTCTTGTAACTTTTATTTAGAGCCAGACTCACTGTATCCCATTTTACCATGGCTTTGGTGTCTCCTCAATGCCACTCCTCACGCAGCGCATAACTCCATAGTTGTACAGTCCTATAATGACAAACTCCCCAAAGAATAAAATAGTTACAAGAAATTCCGATGTAAAATCCGTAGACAGAAATGCGCACAGGGCTTCGATAGACAGTTTGAAGTATCCGTTTTGTTTCGTGTGTAGCACCTTGAGAAAGAAAATTGCACTTTTGCCCAAAACTTTACAGTGCAGGATGTGCCTTCCACCGACAGCGAGGGGTGAGTGAATGGCTAATCGTTTCCAACATACAGTCAGTCTTGAGGAGCAGAAGCACCCAAGGAGGGGTGACAAAGTGAGAGAGAGGTAAGAGACTGCAACGGCTGAAGTAGGCTACAGTAGGTCGTTACAATAAGGATATCGTTTTTCCATTCAACTACGTGCATAATCATTGTGTCATCACATTGACAGTTGGCCACTTACAGTAATCGCTACTTTGAGACTTTATCTTCATCAAATTCATCAAATTCATGAATTAATTTAATTTAAATGGAACTTCCACAATTGTGAATCTTTAGATGAGACATTCATAGCAACACTGTATGAAGAACACAAGAGAAAGTCCATAGCATCAAACTCCTTTGTGGAAGTTCCATTTGTGGCGAGAGATACCAATATCCGACTCCTTTTCTCTGTTTTACTTCTCTGCTGTAGACCATCATGTGAGGTAACCTTCTAAGTGAAGGGAGCAGACAAACCAAGGTAAAGTTTATGTTGGTGTTACAGCCCTGTCATTTAACATCCCCCCTCCATCACACAACACACACAGTACTACATCAGCAAGCACATGTGTCATTTGCATGCATTCCAGGAACCACAAATAGTATGTCACACTGGCCGCTCTATCCCCATATCCCCTAAGTTGTTTTGGGGTTTATAGGACAGCCTTTTAGAACATTTAAATCAGATCAAGTGTGTGTGTGTGCGCGTCTGTGCGTGTGTGTGCGTGCATGCTTATAGGGTGAAGTCTACATAACATTTCAGAAAACTTGACCCCTGGGGACTGACCTCACAATAGTCCTTTAACCCAGCCTTGTGGCCGAAGGAGGCAGCGGACCGTATTTACCTGCTGTGTGTGATCATGTCAACCTTGAGGAGTGAAGAGTTCAAAGTTTGCCAGAGGGTCAGAGAGCTGAGAAGCCTGTGTGTTCGACCAACCGCCTGAGATATGTCAGACCGTGATCCTGTCCTGACATCCATCACCATGTCACTTCAACAGCCAATAGCACACAGCTGCACCAAAACCACATGTAGGTGCGGCCATTATCAAAAGTGCCAAGAGAGGGACCTAAAGTACAAAGTCAGCTCAGTCAAGCACCACACACATTGCGTCATCTTGACAAATTGGCCCAAAAGGAAGATGGCTTGTGCAAAGATATCCTCTACAGAGCATACACACACATATAGTAGATTTGATTTTATGAGGGTTAATGTTCTGGGATTTCCACTCTGGAGATCTGTAAAATAAGATGAGAAATGTATCATGAAATGAATATTGGAAATACTTGATTGATGGTCATTGTGCCTGCCACCAAAATTAGACTTTCCCCTCAGAAGAATTACTGGTACCATACCCTTTGCCAAGAGTGGAAAGATATCGTTGTGAATTATGGCTATGCACTTGCATTACCTTGCCTTATGCAAGTTACTACACAGTGTTATCTCTGAACATGCCACCAATATTAGTTTTGGCTTTCTTGTGTAGAAGCAGATACAGTATAATTAAAATTCATAACTTGTTTTTGGCATTTTCATTTTATGATGCAGTGCTATGCAGAAGGCGGGGAAAATACACTGAAACACAAAGAAGTCTCCTGCAGAAAGGTATTTTGCTTGTTTAATTACATTAAATGTGTTTATTTAAGAAACCAATGTACTTGGTTAATTGTGTTTACAGTGTTTAATCTTTGCAACAGGACTTGTTCCTTAGTCTCTCTCTCTCGCTTGCTCTTGCTCTCTCTCTCGCAAAAGCATCGACCACAACAGGCATTCAGTTAGCTGAGTAAACAACATCAACATCTACCCTGAGACAGAATCTATAAACCCCTTAGGAAAGCTTTAATGATGGTCAATTATAGAATAACAAAGATGTTATTAAGGAGAGAGGAAATCTATAGCTTTGTTGAGGAAGAAAACCCAGTAGCAAACTTAAAGGCCTTTATACGCTAGCATTAGGCACAGTGGGATGATTAGCCTTATAGCATTAATAATGAATAAATAAAGCTTACAAATCGAGGCAGATTGGCAACAAATAAGTTATTATCCATGCCATATTTTACATGACAATACAGGAGGGTGTCAGGCATGTGAAGGAGTTCTCATGTATGTTCTGTTGTCTTGGTTTGGAATTGTTCACTTCCTGATTTGACTGAATTAAAATCAGTCTACCCTGGTATTTAATCTTCATCTTTGTCCACATATCACTGAGCCAGCAATGGGTATAAAACTCCATCCACAAGATGGCCATAAAAACAGTAGGGCAATTATTTGCCTCACCCTGGTAGATACCCATAGGGCGTGAGGTCAACTGAGCTAGACCAGTCATACACCATGACTGTGTTTAATGTGTGTTGAATAGACTCACAGAGAGAGTCAGGATGCAATGGATGCCAGACTATTCCAGTTCCTCGTTCCTCGCCATGGCAACAGTGTGGATGGATACACAGAGGTACAGCGAATGAGCGGGCGTACTGTACCCAACAAGGCACCATGACGAACGATACAGAAAATAAACCAAGGGGCAGTGTCTTTTTCGCTGGGACATATGGCTCTCGTATGTGTCCTAGTTACAGTATTCCGAATTACTCAGAAATAAGGCTATCGTTGGTTCTTACTGGCTGCGTGTCTGAAATGGCACCCTCTTCCCTATATTGTGAACTTATTTTGGCCAGAGCAGTGCAGATCTTTTGGCCAGAGCCTTAGGAATAGGGTGACGTTTAGGACACTGTCAAAGCATGGAAAAAGCCTGTTAGAACTAGAAGCCTCTCAGAGGCGCTGGCCAAATGTAGCGCATTATTAGGTAATAGGGTGATATTTTGGCTTGTTAGAGCAAAATCATTCTCTTAGAGGCTACTGAATTACACAAACACCAGCGAAGAGGGGTAGGAGGCGAATGCTTGGAAAGAGACATGAAATCCTGCAGTCTGCAGTCTCATACCTTTTAGTTGTTCCAATGTCATGATGTTGACAGGGGAGAAAGGGATCAATGACCTGTGCTATCCTTCAAGTCTTAAAGTAGATTTTCAGGGAAAGACCTTGTGTATGGTTGAAACCGAGTCTAGACAAGACCTTGGTTCAACACTGTATAGCTGTGCTTGATTGAGCTTGCCTGTTGCAATGGAAACAATAGAAAATGCTAAAGTAAACACTGAAAGTATTTGAAAGATTTCAAATACTATTTGAACCCAGGTCTGACCGGGCGGGTCCTTCCATGAGTTAAGTTGACTTTAACAAAGGGCACCATTCTTTAGACACTCAAACCTTTATATAAGTCAGAGCCCGTCTGCAGAGCCTGTCTGCAAGTCTGAGTACGCAAGAGCGATGTGATTTTGTGAAGAAGCATACCTAACTACAGAGGCCAAGGTAAACTCTCCATAAACCTGCCATGTAGTAGAAACAGCCTTTGAATCATGGAGATAACAGAACCATATAGATCAGTGGAAAACTCCTGGTGACCTCCTCACCTTTCAGACAGACTTTTATCATAACGTCCACCTGCTCAACACGTGTTCTACCTCATCCAGAAAGGTCCAAAAACATCCCAGAACTGATTCAATTTCTCACCTCGTTCCTGTTTGGGGGTTATAAAGGTTGTGACCTCATGTAGAGACGTAATCCTTTACCAACCACCCAATGACGTCCAGGTGTAATGGGGTTTGACAGGTGCCATTCAGAACAGGGAGCTGCTTTGTGTTACCTGGCTGCACTAAATTGACTGACAGGATTTCCATTTGACATGCTACTTAGTCTCGGAGCTGGCACATACCTCAGTATGTTCAACAACAACCATTCCACATGACTATAGTTCAAACTATTTCTAACCAGGTTGGAGAGTAAATATAATTAACTAAATAAAGAAGAAATCTACAATAATAAAATGCTATTGCTTAAAAAAAAAAAAATCGAACACAATGTAGACCTAATTTTGAGTTTATTTGTTTAAAACTTACTGAATGGGAAACTATTTCTATCACATTTTAATTAGCACTAATTAACTCCTTTTTAATCTAATGCATTCACGGTATTCAGTGACTAATTCGATTTCCTGCACACACAGTGTCTCTAAAAACCCTTCAATGTGTTCCTCGTTTCCCCCCTTCTTTTGTCAGACAATGGTAAAGTTTCCACACAACAGGCAGGGTTCTGTGACTGCTCTATGATCTAGAAGACCTGGGTTCAAATAGTATTTGTTTTCTTTCAATGTTTTAGCCGCACTTGATTGAGCTGGCGTGGCGCAACTGAACCAACGGGGTAGTTCCAAACATGCAAACCTCGCCTATCTGGCACTCCAGACAGGCTCAATCAAACGCTCAAAGCATTTGATAGAAACCAAATACTAATTGAACCCAGGTCTGAGCCAGACCCAGACCCAGACTCTCAACCACTAAACACATGCTATGGTCTCCCTCAGGAGAGACATCTGCTGCCATGATCTGACCTACCAACCACACAGCTCAGCAATAATAAACACCATCCATTCTCCAATACTATACAACCAAAGATTAATGCAGCTATTCATTCTAGCCGTTACAGTATGCTATTATTGCACCCATGACATAATGCACCTAATGTTGTGTCTCAATTAATATGCAGAGTAAGCAACTATTACCAGTACTATAATAACTAATAAACAGATGAAAATAATTTGTGGTGGATATTTATTTGTGGAGAGAAGACAGACAGGTTTGTAGGTCAGTCGTTCCATAGCTCTGAGTCAGGGAGCGTCCCAAATGGCACCCTATTCTCTTTATAGTGCACTACTTTTGACCAGGGCCCCTCCCTATTCCCTATATAGTGCACTACTTTCGACCAGAGCCTGTAGAGGGGATAGATTGCCATTTGGGACACACCCTGAGTCTGAACTACTGCCTCCTTCCTTTTTGTCTTCTCCTACTGGCACAGAGCCCGATTACTTCATATGGCTGTCGGCCGGGACGACTCAGCGGTAACAACAGCCTGTTGTGCTGCAGCTGTGCTCTCCTCGGCTCGAGACGCCGGTGGGCGGATTAGCCACCTGAGGCTGGGGATGAGGTATAAGGTCGTGGCTGTAGTTGGGAGGATAGAGTAGGGCTGAAGCTGGGGCTGGGGCTGGGGCTGGGGGTTGAGGCAGAGGCTGAAGCCCGGGCTGAGGCTGGGGGCCAGTCTCAGCCCCAGCTGAGGTTGAGGCAACGTCCACCCTACTAGATGCCAGGTGTGGGATCCAGTTACATGTCAGTAGTCTCCCTTCACCAGGGGATCTATGAATCATCTGTGCAGGGAGCCATCCCACCCACAGCTGTCAGTTGTTCCAATACACAGCCACACACAGGGGACAATAGTGATAATGCCTATTCATCATTATCATGGAGATAAATCATTATTTATATTTATGTTGGGAAAGTATATCACACATCAAGTATCAAGTGATGAGTTCAAAGTCTAAATGAATTGTTGCTCCCTATGCTACATTAAAAAACAGGAAACCTTCTGTGCGTGCGTGCGTGTGCATACAGTATGTCCTACATTTAAACAGGTTTAACTACAGTTGAATAGGCCTACATCCAAATTGAAGTATAGAGTTACAATTTCATTTAATTTCTGGTCTGCAGTCAAATCTCACATTACTCTTTTTACCCACAGTCATTTTACATCTCAATACCACGGATGGATAAGTTCAGAGTGACACAGATTCCCCCTAGACTTTACACTGTTAATAACTCTAGTTCCCTCAGAGCAGACAGTCTATAGCATTGAGTTTCTATATATCTATCTACCATCCCCAGTGTACCAGCACCTCAATTCCCATCACTATGGATGCGAAATCTCTAAAGGCTGATTTGTCTGCATCACAGACTGATTCTGCCCTGGAGAATAACCCTCAACATTCTATCATACCTCAGGGACGACAGTTTCACTTAACCTTGTACTGCTCTAGGCCTACAGGAATGGCTGCCTGTTTTCAAAGCCTCTGATTATGATTTAACTATAGGTTTGCAGGCTCGCAGAAGGATGTAATCATTCTATATGGCGTGCAATATAAAGCACAGTATGTGGCACGGTGTTCTTGTTTTCCATCATGTGATTATGTTGTACCTCGCAAGCTTTAACCTGTTATAGCCTGAGGGAATCGGTTCTGTTGTTTTGAGAAAATGGAGAGGGTTGTCAAACGACCATTGTTGGTTCAAAGAGGCAGGGGATATCAAGCCTCATCCTCCAGCCCCAACTCAGACTAACTCCCCCTTTGTGTGTGTGTGTGGGTGTGGGTGTGGCTGTGTGTGCGAGCATGCACTCTTACGTCTGTGTGTGTCTGTGCGTACGTGCATGTGTAGCTCAGTGTGTGTGACCGACCATGTGGGTCTGCCTGCGATCGTTTTTCACTGCTAATGAACTGGCCTGCGGAGGTGGGAGCCACACCTGAGATAATGAAAAATGCAACCTGATGAGGACCATCTGTGGAATGGCAGTTTGATGCATCAATCCCATTCAATCTCTTCCTAGTCAAGGAGGTTAGCAGCAAGAGCCTCATTAATGAAACATTTTAAGAAGAAAGAAAACAAGATCAGCTTTCTTAAAGCAAACAGGTTGAGTCAGGTTGGTTGGCCAGGAAAATGTTGAATATTGAAGGAACCTTGGAGGAACTGAAGCTGCTGAACTGACACTGTTCAGAGTAATAGCTGTGAAAACCTTTGGGCTTTGGGGTAGATGACCTGAGCTGAGCTTAGGGAGAGAGGACTAGCGAGAGGGGGAGAGAGATGAAAATGAAACTAGTTGATGATAAATGTTGCAATAAGCTGTATACACTATACAGTATAAAGCATCCTATGTACCTGTTAGCCGTGCTACACTGTACGGTATATAACCATAAAGCATCCTATGTACCTGTTAGCCATGCTACACTGTACGGTATATAACCATAAAGCATCTTATTTACCTGTTAGCCGTGCTACACTGTACGGTATATAACCATAAAGCATCCTATTTACCTGTTAGCCGTGCTACACTGTACGGTATATAACCATAAAGCATCCTATGTACCTGTTAGCCATGCTACACTGTACGGTATATAACCATAAAGCATCCTATGTACGAGTTAGCCGTGCTACACTGTACGGTATATAACCATAAAGCATCCTATGTACCTGTTAGTCGTGCTACACTGTACGGTATATAACCATAAAGCATCTTATTTACCTGTTAGCGGTACAGTATGTAGTTCCACAAACAATGTAGGCTACTGGCTAATTGGAATCATAAAAGGCAACAAAGGCCCTCGCACATAGATGACAGTACAGTACATACTGTATGCATACTAACTGAACTAGAGACAGAGCCATGGTCCATGTGTTAGCCAATGGAACATTACCTAATGGGTAATGGGAACATTAGCAAAATGACAGAGACAGAGAGACACTACCGTGCAGGGCTAATTAACTCTCCAGCTGTTACCATGTGGAGCACTGCCACTGAGTTACCACTGACTCTGCTAAACTACTGAACCAGCTTGCTAAATAAATGATGCTACTGTAAAGGCCATTGTATGCAGTGTGTTATAATGTGACAGTAATTGAAGATTTGTGGAGTGTTCACGTGGTGTTTACATGAATATACGACTGTATGGCAGTATGTGTGGTGTGAGTAGAGTGGTGGAGGGATATGCCTATGGATGGCAACTGAACATCAATGGTGTCACGTTCGTTGTGTAAAGGATCGGACCAAGGTGCAGCGTGGTATGCGTACATAGTCGTTTATTTTAATAAACACCGACAAAATAACAAAATCCAACAGAACGTGAAGTTCAAGAGGCTAAACATCAAACAAGCCAAACAGAAACAAGATCCCACAACTAATGTAGGCAACATGGCTGCCTAAGTATGATCCCCAATCAGAGACAATGACCGACAGCTGCCTCTGATTGGGAACCACCCCGCCAACATAGAAATATATCAATTAGATTTCACACCCTGACCAACCCAACTAGAGATCTCAATGTCAGGGCGTGACAGTACCCCCCCTCCACTCCAGTGCCAGAGCAGTCCCCCCCCGACGACCGGACCCGGACTGGGCACCGGTGAAGCGGACTGCCCCGGCTCTGGTAGGGAGCAGATAACCGGAGCTGGATTAGGCACCGGTGGAGTGGACTGCTCTGGCACTGGAGTGAAGCAGCTGACCGGAGCTGGACTTGGCACCGGTGGAGTGGACTGCTCTGGCACTGGAGTGGAGCAGATAACCGGAGCTGGACTAAACACCGGTGCCGGAGCTGGACTCTCTGGACTGCAGACCGTCGCTGGAGGCTCTGGACTGCATACCGTCGCAGGAGGCTCCGGGCCATGGACCATCACTGGAGTCTTCGGCCCATGGATCATCACAGGAGGCTTCGTGCCATGGATCATCACTGGAGGCTTCGTGCCATGGATCATCACAGGAGGCTTCGGGCCATGGATCATCACAGGAGCCCGGCAAGTGTGGGGCGCTGGCACAGGACGCACTGGGCTGTGGACACGCACCACTGGTTTGGTGCGAGGAGCAGGCACGGGCCGTACCGGGCTGGACACACGCACCACTGGTTTGGTGCGAGGAGCAGGTACGGGGCGCACCGGGCTGGAGACACGCAACACTGGTTTGGTGCGAGGAGCAGGTACGGGCCGTACCGGACTGGGAACACGCACCACAGGCTTGGAGCGGGGAGCAGGTACGGGGCGTACCGGGCTGGCGACAGGCACCACTGGTTTGGTGCGAGGAGCAGGTACGGGCCGTACTGGACTGGAGACACGCACCACTGGTTTGGTGCGAGGAGCAGGTACGGGGTGCACCGGGCTGGAGACACGCACCACTGGTTTGGTGCGAGGAGCAGGTACGGGCCGTACTGGACTGGAGACACGCACCACTGGTTTGATGCGAGGAGCAGGCATGGGCCGTACCAGGCTGGGGACACGCACCACTGGTTTGGTGCGAGGAGCAGGCACGGGCCGTACCGGTCTGTGAAGGTGCACTGGCGGCACAGTGCGTAAAGCCGGCGCATAGCCTGGTGCCTGCACGGTCACACGCTCCTCAAAGCGAGTACGGGGAGTTGGCTCTGCTAAACCTGGCTCCGCCAGCCTCTGCTCTAAGGACCGAGCTCTCTGCTGCTGGAGTGTTAACTCCTCTCTCAGCTCCTCTCTCCGTGCATCCACTGACTCCTTCTCCCCGTGGGCCTCCTGCAGCGCCTCCTTCTGAAGGGAGAGCTCCTGCTCCCTCTTAACCGTAAGGCGGTGGTCTCCTCTCTCAGAGTACTGAGCTGCAGGTCTTGGAGGGCATCTATCATAGCGGCTTCTTCTATCGCTATCTCCCTCTCCACAATCAGCCCTTCCAGGGCCTCCTGCTGCTCCGCCAACCACCCCGTGTGCCCCCCCCAATTTTTTTCTTGGGGCTGCCTCTCGGGCTTCCTTCGTGATCGGGACCTTTTGAGTCGCCGTTTTTTCTCCCTCGCTGCCTCCGTCTGCTCCCAAGGAAGGCGATCCATACCTGCCTGGATCTCCTCCCACGTCCATGATCCTTTTCCGTCTAATATCTCCTCCCATGTCCATGATGTCTGCTCCTCCTGTTCACGCTGCTTGGTCCGTTGGTGGTGGGATCTTTTGTCACGTTCGTTGTGTAAAGGATCGGACCATGGTGCAGCGTGGCATGCGTACATAGTCGTTTATTTTAATAAACACCGACAAAATAACAAAATCCAACAGAACGTGAAGTTCAAAAGGCTAAACATCAAACAAGCCAAAACAGAAACAGGATCCCACAACTAATGTAGGCAACATGGCTGCCTAAGTATGATCCCCAATCAGAGACAACGACCGACAGCTGCCTCTGATTGGGAACCACACCTGGCCAACATATAAATATATAAATTAGATTTCACACCCTGACCAACCCAACTAGAGATCTCAATGTCAGGGCGTGACAAATGGAAACTTACTCTAAGGAATTCTAAAGTATGGTAATTCTTCCTCTAAGCTGGGTTCTTCAGACTATCTAAACTTCATTAGATACTAGTTCTGCAATGCTATAGAGGGAGGGTCTGGCTTAAAGCCCCACTCCTGGAAAAGAAAGACCAAGCCAGGATGGTTGTCTGGACACAGCATCGCTTGCATAACCATAACAGTAACACATTGATGCAGCGCTTCATGACAAAATATGTGATTCCAAAAAAACTGAGGCAGATGGAATAGTAGCCCAGTGCATTGGGACCTCAACGGATGCACCTTTTAAACATAGCCACATGGGAGGGTACCTCTCGAGGAACACTGATGGGTGAGCATATGGAAAGAGGATTGTGGGACCACCGCCAGAGAGAGAGAGAGAGAGAGAGAGAGAGAGAGAGAGAATGGCCTTAGGAATAGCCCTCAGCTGGAGAGTAACACTTAATTTACAGCTGACAGGTTACTGCTTTATTACTTGTTATAAGCATGTATGAACCTTTATAACATCTTGTAAAGGCTTATAATATGTTACATATCGCTACAATGTTCTCCAATTTGATATCCCACTGGGAAGACGTCAGTTCAACGTCTATTTACAGCGTCTACTTACTTACATTTGGTTGAGTTGTCAACTAACGAGAATTCAACGTGAAATCAACCAAAAAATTCACCATGACATTGGATTTAGGTTAAAAGTTGGGTGAAAAAAGACACAATTCCTTTAGGTTGATGACTTTTTGCAAATCCAATCAGTTTTCCACGTTGATTCAACATCATCACATAATTATTTTTGCTGTTGAAATGACATGGAAACAACGTTGAATCCCACAAGTTTTTGCCCAGTGGAATGTTTCCTAGTGAGAAACTGATACAAAGTCTTTCAATTACTGAAAGACGCACCATCAATAACATTACATCACCTCGATCTCAACCACCCAATAACGCTCCTTCCTTGAAGTTTAATCGGGATTGATAAGACATCTTGAAGTGAACAATAGTACTTCAAAGGCCCTGACAGAGAGAGTGAGATAGCGAGAGAGAGTGAGAGATTGAGAGAGAGACAGAGAGACAGAGAGACAGAGAGACAGAGAGACAGAGAGACAGAGAGACAGACAGACAGACAGAGAGAGAGAGAGAGAGAGAGAGAGATAAGAGAGAGACAGAGAGACAGAGAGACAGACAGACAGACAGACAGACAGACACAGACAGACAGACAGAGAGAGAAAGAGAAAGAGGAAGAGAAAGAGCATTTATGGACAACAGTCTCTGCCCAGAGAGTGACCCCTTAACAAAACTGGTCCAAAAACACAAGATGGAAATGAGCACAAGTGATCTGGCCCCAAGGGCAAAACTTAAGACAGCTGGAGGTGAAAATAAGAATGCATACATCAACTATTGGTGGAGTGAGATCAAAGGTCAGAGAAAGTTGGAATGCTACCGAACATTGGACAGAGACTTCATTTTAGCTGAATACCTAACCGTTGTAAAAGACCCCAAACAAAGAAAAACGTTAACCAAATACAGAATAAGTGATCATAGCCTGGCAACTGAAACCGGACGTCATCAAAAAACATGGTTAGCCAGAGAGGATAGACTCTGTCATCACTGTGTCAGGAGAGATAAAAAAGTGAAGAACACTTTCTAATCACCTGCCCAAAATATATATTAATTAAAGACTCCTTCGTCCCCAAATTCAAAATGAAAAGTTCTACATTCACAGAACAATCAAACAAAGAGACACTTTGTATAACTTTTGGGGAAAGGTCTGATGTTATAGAGTTGGCAGCACGGTATGTCACAGCTGGTCACAAGCTAAGGGAGGAAACATAACATTTACTATTGTATTATAAGTTATAGACAATATGTCTGAACGTTGACCATTATTACATTTCTGTATTGTATATTTATTTGTTTTATTTGTTATATACAGTACCAGTCAAAAGTTTGGACACATCTACCATTCAAGGGTTTTTCTTTATTTTGTGCTATTTTCTACATTGTAGAATAATAGTGAAGACATCAAAACTATGAAATAACACATATGGAATCATGTAGTAACCAAGAAAGTGTTAAACAAATCAAAATATATGTTATATTTGAGATTCTTCAAAGTAGCCACCCTTTAACTTGATGACAGCTTTGCACACTCTTGGCATTCTCTCAACCAGCTTCATGAGGTAGTCACCTGGAATGCATTTCAATTAACAGGTGTGCGTTCTTATAAGTTAATTTGTGGAATTTCTTTCATTCTTAATGCGTTTGAGCCAATCAGTTGTGTTGTGACAAGGTAGAGGGGGTATACAGAAGACAGACCTATTTGGTAAAAGACCAAGTCCATATTTTGGCAAGAACAGCTCAAATAAGCAAAGAGAAACGACAATCCATCATTACTTTAAGACATGAAGGTCAGTCAATACGGAAAATGTCAAGAACTTTTAAAGTTTCTTCAACTCCAGTCGCAAAAACCTATGATGAAACTGGCTCTCATGAGGACCGCCACAGGAAAGGAAGACCCAGAGTTACCTCTGCTGCAGAGGATAAGTTAGAGTTACCAACCTCAGATTGCAGCCCAAATAAATGCTTCACAGAGTTCAAGTAACAGACACATCTCAACATCAACTGTTCAGAGGAGACTGCGTGAATCAGGCCTTCATGGTCGAATTGCTGCAAAGACACCACTACTAAAGGACACCAATAAGAAGAAGAGACTTGCTTGGGCCAAGAAACACGAGCAATGGACATTAGACCGGTGGAAATCTGTCCTTTGGTCTGATGAGTCCAAATTTGAGATTTTCGGTTCCAACCGCCGTCTCTTTGTGAGACGCAGTGTAGGTGAACGGATGATCGCTGCATGTGTGGTCCACCGTGAAGCATGGAGGAGGAGGTGTGATGGTGCTTTGCTGGTGACATTGTCGGTGATTTATTTAGAATTCAAGGCACACATAACCAGCATGGCTACCACAGCATTCTGCAGCGATACGCCATCCCATCTGGTTTGCGCTTAAGTGGGACTATCATTTGTTTTTCAACAGGACAATGACCCACCACACCTCCAGGTGTGTAAGGGCTATTTGACCAAGAAGGAGAGTGATGGAGTGCTGCATCAGATGACCTGGCCTACACAATCACACGAACTCAACACAGTTGAGATGGTTTGGGATGAGTTGGACCGCAGAGTGAAGGAAAAGCAGCCAACAAGTGCTCAGCATATGTGGGAACTCCTTCAAGACTATTGGAAAAGCATTCCAGGTGAAGCTGGTTGAGAGAATGCCAAGAGTGTGCAAAGCTGTCATCAAGGCAAAGGGTGGCTACTTTGAAGAATCTCAAATATATTTTGATTTGTTTAACACGTTTTTGTTACTACATGATTCCATATGTGTTATTTCATAGTTTTGATGTCTTCACTATTATTCTACAATGTAGAAAATAGTAAAAATAAAGAAAAACCCTTGAATGAATAGTTGTGTCAAAACTTTTGACTGGTACTATATACAGTGGGGAAAAAAAGTATTTAGTCAGCCACCAATTGTGCAAGTTCTCCCACTTAAAAAGATGAGAGAGGCCTGTAATTTTCATCATAAGTACACGTCAACTATGACAGACAAAATGAGAAAAAAAATTCCAGAAAATCACATTGTAGGATTTGTAATGAATTTATTTGCAGATTATGGTGGAAAATAAGTATTTGGTCAATAACAAAAGTTTCTCAATACTTTGTTATATACCCTTTGTTGGCAATGACACAGGTCAAACGTTTTCTGTAAGTCTTCACAAGGTTTTCACACACTGTTGCTGGTATTTTGGCCCATTCCTCCATGCAGATCTCCTCTAGAGCAGTGATGTTTTGGGGCTGTCGCTGGGCAACACAGACTTTCAACTCCCCTCCAAAGATTTTCTATGGGGTTGAGATCTGGAGACTGGCTAGGCCACTCCAGGACCTTGAAATGCTTCTTACGAAGCCACTCCTTCATTGCCCGGGCGGTGTGTTTGGGATCATTGTCATGCTGAAAGACCCAGCCACGTTTCATCTTCAAAGGCCTTGCTGATGGAAAGAGGTTTTCACTCAAAATCTCACGATACATGGCCCCATTCATTCTTTCCTTTACACGGATCAGTCGTCCTGGTCCCTTTGCAGAAAAACAGCCCCAAAGCATGATGTTTCCACCCCCATGCTTCACAGTAGGTATGGTGTTCTTTGGATGCAACTCAGCATTCTTTGTCCTCCAAACACAACGAGTTGAGTTTTTACCAAAAAGTTATATTTTGGTTTCATCTGACCATATGACATTCTCCCAATCCTCTTCTGGATCATCTAAATGCACTCTAGCAAACTTCAGACGGGCCTGGACATGTACTGGCTTAAGCAGGGGGACACGTCTGGCACTGCAGGATTTGAGTCCCTGGCGGCGTAGTGTGTTACTGATGGTAGGCTTTGTTACTTTGGTCCCAGCTCTCTGCAGGTCATTCACTAGGTCCCCCCGTGTGGTTCTGGGATTTTTGCTCACCGTTCTTGTGATCATTTTGACCCCACGGGGTGAGATCTTGCGTGGAGCCCCAGATCGAGGGAGATTATCAGTGGTCTTCTATATCTTCCATTTCCTAATAATTGCTCCCACAGTTGATTTCTTCAAACCAAGCTGCTTACCTATTGCAGATTCAGTCTTCCCAGCCTGGTGCAGGTCTACAATTTTGTTTCTGGTGTCCTTTTGACAGCTCTTTGGTCTTGGCCATAGTGGAGTTTGGAGTGTGACTGTTTGAGGTTGTGGACAGTTGTCTTTTATACTGATAACAAGTTCAAACAGGTGCCATTAATACAGGTAACGAGTGGAGGACAGAGGAGCCTCTTAAAGAAGAAGTTACAGGTCTGTGAGAGCCAGAAATCTTGCTTGTTTGTAGGTGACCAAATACTTATTTTCCACCATAATTTGCAAATAAATTCATTAAAAATCCTACAATGTGATTTTCTGGATTTTTTTTCTCAATTTGTCTGTCATAGTTGACGTGTACCTATGATGAAAATTACAGGCCTCTCTCATCTTTTTAAGTGGGAGAACTTGCACAATTGGTGGCTGACTAAATACTTTTTTTCCCCAGTGTATGTATTTTTCCATTAGTATAATATCTACTATTGTTATGGTTGTCACTGTTGTTTTCATATTTTTTTATGTGTATCACTTCGCTTTGGCAAAATTGACCTTGTCCTTCATGCCAATAAAGCATATTGAATATGAATATGATAGAGAGAGAGAGCGAGACAGAGAGAAACAGAGAGAGAGAGAGACAGAGAGAGAACGAGGACACTAAATCAGCCAGGTAATAATAACAGGGTGATGACAGTCACTGCTTTGGGGAGAAAAGATCAACCTGCCCTATATGATACAACTATACAGGGAGGGGGTTCACATACTGCTCTATACTACTAGCCTCTACAAGCGGGGAGTTCTCAACCTGCCAAAACTATACAAGAAGAGCATTCTCAAACCAGCCAGGTCTCAAATCGCCACCGCCGTTATTGGATGTCTGTCCTAGGTATAGCCGAGAGAATACATTTACTACTGTCTTTGGATATTAATTAAGAGTCTATTGACGCACCCGTGTGTAAATCTAACATAATAAAACAATCCCCATCAAAATCCATCAGTTTAAGCTACAGATATTATTTCCATGGGCTGTGTCTCAATCCACCGCATCCGCCTATGTCATCCACATCTGCGGTGGAAGGTGGCCGAGCTCCAGCGGTGTTTGTCAGATCATGAGACATCTCGAAAATCGGTCTTCTCACGGAAATATCTGTAGTGTCCGAACAATTTGGCCTACAAACTAATATGACCCCAACATGGAAAGGGGAGACTCTCACGAATCTCTCTGTTTTGGACTTGTCTAAAGGTAACCCATACAAACAAATGGAAGTATGGAGGTAGTTTTGTGCCAACAAAAATAAGGTGTTAAATATGTGTCAAATGTATTTTTCTGAGCTTTCTTATATCTCCCAGATATAGGACAGACATTTCAAAAACGTATTCCTTATGATTCCTTTTTTGACTGTGTTTTTTTTGCCATTTACAAATGTGTTATTCAATGTGTTTCTATTGGCTATAATACCAAAGGCCAAATTCAAAATTGTATCAAATATTTTTTATATATTTTGGGGGGATACCTAAAGGGGTCCTAAAATTCCAAATCAAACAGCTAAAGGATCCAAAATCATACAGGTAAATGATCCATGGTATGACCAACTTAAAACAATTCCATATGTTAGCTTAGCTTGAGAGAGACAGCAATAGAGAAGAGGGGAGAGGGAGAGAGGGAGGAGACAGTGGGCAGAAGAGAGGCTGTGTTTGGACCTGTTCCTTGCCTGAGGGATGATACATTTCACCGCTGTCTTCCAGCCATCAGGCTCTGTTTTAATGTTTGCTTCCTCCGTGCCAGGAAGATTTCTTTTGGAGATGATTCCAAATCTTGCTTGACATTTCTCCATTACACCGATGCCAGGGCGTCAGCCAAAACTGCTTATTTAGTGTGTCAATAGGTTAAAAAGCTACCCGGCTTTAACTCGCAACGAGCATGTATGAACATCCAAACATTTCTACAGCCGCTGTCTGAGCACCGTCTGACCTAAGAACTGATCAAATAACCAATCAAAACTATGAAAATAGACCTCCACTAATAAGGATAACGATGCTGGAAAAATATGCCAATATTTCAAAACACATTGAGATTTGAGGTATTTGGAGTCGTGAATGATTTAGCTCCCTGTAAAGTGCTCCAATATGGGCCTTCAGCACCAGAGGACGTAGCTTAGGGACAAGACTTTGTGAGACACAATCACATCCAGCTGTTCAGCTGTCATGTTGATGGATGATTTGTGTGAAGCATATGTAATCATTTACTAGTGAAAGAGTTAAGGCAAAATAGTTAAAACATACAAATATGCTCTCTATCTCCTCTACCCCGCTCTCTCTTTCTCTCTCACTTTATTAGGATAGGAACAAACTTGAAGAAGAGAGTGAGAATAAATAAATGTCACTAAATATGGTCACATTTCAAACTAAGCAGCAAGCAAAAAACACAACGTATATCTACTGAACAAAAATATAAATGCAAAATGTATTGCCCCACTCACAAGGCAGGCAATACGCTTGACTTCATCTTTACTAGATGTTGCTCTTCTACTAATCTCACTGCAACTCCCCTCCATGTCTCCGACCACTACTTTGTATCCTTTTCTCTCTCGCTCTCCTCCAACACTACTCACTCTGCCCCTACACAGATGGTAACGTGCCGCCGCAACCTTCGCTCTCTCTCTCCCACTACTCTCTCCTCTTCCATCCTATCATCTCTTCCCTCTGCTCAATCCTTCTCCCTCCAATCTCCTGATTCTGCCTCCTCAACCCTCCTCTCCTCCCTTTCTGCATCCTTTGACTCCCTGTGTCCCCTATCCTCCCGGCCGGCTCGGTCCTCCCCCTCCAGCTCTGTGGCTTGATGACTCATTGCGAGCTCACAGAACAGAGCTCCGGGCAGCTGAGCGGAAATGGAAGAAAACTAAACTCCCTGCCGACCTGGCATCTTTTCACTCCCTCCTCTCTACATTTTCTTCATCTGTTTCTGCTGCAAAGGCCACTTTCTACCACTCTAAATTCCAAGCATCTGCCTCTAACCCTAGGAAGCTCTTTGCCACATTCTCCTCACTGCTGAATCCCCCCCCTCCCCTCCTCCCTCTCTGTGGATGACTTTGTCAACCACTTTGAAAAGAAGGTTGACGACATCCGATCCTCGTTTGTTAAGTCTAATGACACTGCTGGTCCTGCTCACACTGCCCTACCCTATGCTTTGACTTCTTTCTCCCCTCTCTCTCCAGATAAAATCTTGCGACTAGTGACTGCAGGCCGCCCAACAACCTGCCCGCTTGACCCCATCCCCTCCTCTCTTCTCCAGACCATCTCCGGTGACCTTCTCCCCTACCTCACCTCGCTGATCAACTCATCCTTGACCGCTGGCCATGTCCCTTCCGTCTTCAAGAGAGTGAGAGTTGCTCCCCTTCTCAAAAAAACCAACACTCGATCCCACTGATGTCAACAACTACAGACCAGTATCCCTTCTTTCTTTTCTTTCCAAAACTATTGAGCGTGCCGTCTTTAGCCAACTCTCTTGCTATCTCTCTCAGAATGACCTTCTTGATCCAAACCAGTCAGGTTTCAGGACTGGTCATTCAACTGAGACTGCTCTTCTCTGTGTCACGGAGGCTCTCCGCACTGCTAAAGCTAACTCTCTCTCCTCTGCTCTTGTCCTTCTAGACCTGTCTGCTGCCTTTGATACAGTGAACCATCAGATCCTCCTCTCCACCCTCTCCGAGCTGGGCATCTCCGGCGCGGCTCACTCCTGGATTGCGTCCCTACCTGACCGGTCGCTCCTACCAAGTGGCGTGGCGAGAAGCTGTCTCCGCACCACGTGCTCTCACCACTGGTGTCCCCCAGGGCTCAGTTCTAGGCCCTCTCCTTTTCTCCCCTATACACCAAGTCACTTGGCTCTGTCATATCCTCACATGGCCTCTCCTATCATTGCTACGCTGACGACACACAACTAATCTTCTCCTTTCCCCCTTCTGATAACCAGGTGGCGAATCGCATCTCTGCATGTCTGGCAGACATATCAGTATGGATGACGGATCACCACCTCAAGCTGAACCCTGGCAAGACGGAGCTGCTCTTCCTCCCGGGAAGGACTGCCCGTTCCATGATCTCGCCATCACGGTTGACAACTCCGTTGTGTCCTCCTCCCAGAGTGCGAAGAGCCTTGGCGTGACCCTGGACAACACCCTGTCGTTCTCCGCCAACATCAAGGCGGTGACCCGATCCTGCAGGTTCATGCTCTACAACATTCGGAGAGTACGACCCTGCCTTACACAGGAAGCGGCACAGGTCCTAATCCAGGCACTTGTCATCTCCCGTCTGGATTACTGCAACTCGCTGTTGGCTGGGCTCCCTGCCTGTGCCATTAAACCCCTACAACTCATCCAGAATGCCGCAGCCCGTCTGGTGTTCAACCTTCCCAAGTTCTCTCACGTCACCCCCTCCTCCGCACACTCCACTGGCTTCCAGTTGAAGCTCGCATCCGTTACAAGACCATGGTGCTTGCCTATGGAGCAGTGAGGGGAACGGCACCTCCGTACCTTCAGGCTCTGATCAGTCCCTACACCCAGGCGAGGGCATTGCGTTCATCCACCTCTGGCCTGCTGGCTCCCCTTCCTCTGCGGAAGCATAGTTCCCGCTCAGCCCAGTCAAAGCTGTTCGCTGCTCTGGCACCCCAATGGTGGAACAAGCTCCCTCACGACGCCAGGACAGCGGAGTCACTCACCACCTTCCGGAGACATTTGAAACCCCACCTCTTTAAGGAACACCTGGGATAGGATAAAGTAATCCTTCTACCCCCCCCAAAAAAATAAAAAAAATATATAATTGTAAAGTGGTTATCCCACTGGCTATAGGGTGAATGCACCAATTTGTAGTCGCTCTGGATAAGAGCGTCTGCTAAATGACGTAAATGTGCCCTTGAGCAAGGCACTTAACCCTAATTGCTCCTGTAAGTCGCTCTGGATAAGAGCGTCTGCTAAATGACTAAAATGTAAAAATGTAATGTAATGTAAAGTGTTGGTCCCAAATTTCATGAGCTGAAAACAAAAATCTCTGAAATTTTCCATACGCACAAAAATAGTGTTTCTCTAAAATGTTGGGCACAAATTTATTTATATCCCTGTTAGTGATCATTTCTCCTTTGCCAAGATAATCCATCCACCTGCCAGGTGTGACATATCAAAAAGCTGAGAAAACAGCATGATTATTACATAGGTGCACCTTGTGCTGTGGACAATAAAAGGCCAATCTAAAATGTGCAGTTTTGTCACACAACACAATGCCACAGATGTCTCAAGTTTTGAGGGAGCGTGCAATTGACATGCTGACTGCAGGAATGTCCACCAGAGCTGTTGCCAGAGATTTGAATGCACATTTCTCTACCATAAGCTTCTTTCAACGTCGTTTTAGAGAATTTGGCAGTACGTCCAACCGGCCTCACAACCGCTGACCACGTGTATGGCATCATATGGACGAGCGGTTTGCCGATGTCAACGTTGTGAACAGAGTGCCCCATGGTGGCGGTGGGGTTATGGTATGAGCAGGCATAAGCTATGGACAACAAACACAATTGTATTTTATCGATTTACCGTGATGAGATCCTGAGGCCCCTTGTCGTGCCATTCATCCACCGCCATCACCTCATGTTTTAGCATTATAATGCACGGCCCCATGTCGCAAGGATCTGTACACAATTCCTGGAAGCTGAAAATGTCCCAGTTCTTCCATGGCCTGCATACTCACCAGATATGTCACCCACTGAGCATATTTGGGATGCTCTGGATCAACATGTACGACAGTGTGTTCCAGTTCCCGCCAATATCCAGCAACTTTGCACAGCCATTGAAGAGGAGTGGGACAACATTCCACAGGCCACAATCAACATCCTGATCAACTCCATGAGAAGGAGATGTGTCGCACTGTATGAGGCAAATCGTGGTCACATCACACACTGACTGGTTTTCTGATCCACGCCCCTACTTAAAAAAAAAAAAGTATCTGTGACCAACAGATGCATATTTGTATTCCCAGTCAAGTGAAATCCATAGATTAGGGCCTAATGAATGTATTTAAAGTGACTGACTTCCTTATATGAACTGTAACTCAGTAAAATCTTAGAAGTTGTTGCATGTTGCGTTTATATTTTTGTTCAGTATGTACAGTACCAGTCAAAAGTTTGGACACACCTACTCATTCAAGGGTTTTTCTTTATTTTTACTATTTTCTACATTGTAGAATAATAGTGAAGACATCAAAACTATGAAATAACACATATGGAATCATGTAGTAACCAAGAAAGTGTTAAACAAATCAAAATATATGTTATATTTGAGATTCTTCAAAGTAGCCACCCTTTGCCTTGGTGACAGCTTTGCACACTCTTAGCGTTCTCTCAACCAGCTTCATGAGGTAGTCACCTAGAATGCATTTAAATTAACAGGTGTGCCTTGTTAAAAGTTAATTTGTGGAATTTCTTTCCTCCTTAATGCGTTTGAGCCAATCAGTTGCGTTGTGACAAGGTAGGGCTGGTATACAGAAGATAGCCCTATTTGGTAAAAGACAGATTCTATATTATGTTAAGAAAAGCTCAAATAAGCAAAGAGAAACAACAGTCCATCATTACTTTAAGACATGAAGTCAGTCCAAATTTGAGATTTTTGGTTCCAACCGCCGTGTCTTTGTGAACGGATGATGACCCAAAACACACCTCCAGGCTGTGTAAGGGCTATTTGACCAAGGAGAGTGATGGAGTGCTGCATCAGATGACCTGGCCTACACAATCACCCGACCTCAACACAATTGAGATGGTTTGGGATGAGTTGGACCGGAGAGTGAAGGAAAAGCAGCCAACAAGTGCTCAGCATATGTGGGAACTCCTTCAAGACTATTGGAAAAGCATTCCAGGTGAAGCTGGTTGAGAGAATGCCAAGAGTATGCAAAGCTGTCATCAATGCAAAGGGTGGCTACTTTGAAGAATCTAAAATCTAAAATATTGTTTGATTATTTTAACACTTTTTTGTTATTACATGATTCCATTTGTGTTATTTAATAGTTTTGATGTCTTCACTATTATTCTACAATGTAGAAAATAGTGAAAATAAAGAAAAACCCTTTAATTAATAGGCGTGTCCAAACTTTTGACTGGTACTATATATATTTCAAAAAAATGTAATCCACCAACCTCTGAATAGTGATACTAGCTGGGTGATGAATCCTTGTAGGGAACATCAGTAATGGAATTCAAATTCAGACCTTTCCCATCCTCTTAGGCCATTCACCCCTTGGCTATTGGCCCAGCGGCACAGACATACGCTACCTCTCAAATTAAAGTGGTTCCTGCTCCGTGCTCCCACTAAAAGACCCCTGTAATTAAGGTCATTTGCTAGCTCAGTCCTCCGTCTCAGGTATTCTTTCACAACTGGCTAACTGCATTCATCCACCAACAGCAGGCCTAGCAGCCATCCTGAACTGCCGGCTAAGTCATAGTGAGCGCACCGCTATAGGCTGCCATCACCAGAGAGACACAAGACACTGAAGTCAAAACTCGTCAGTGGCTGACTGTCACCTAGTCTTCTTGATGCGTTCATTCAGTGGTTAAGTCAAGTATAGCGTTGAGGAGGGTACATGTACTTGTTAGCACCTCTCGACAAGGCAGTGGCACAAGGCAACGCTAAACTGATGACAGGTGCTGTTGACAATCTGACGTAACAACGTTTAAAGTGCCTCAGAAAGGACCTCCGCTTGTCATTAAGGGGTGCGTGGGGGATGCTCTAAGGAGAGACTCTAGTCTTATAATTGGTGGTCAGGTGTCCAAGCGGGGCTCCTGTTTACGACCGACTGGAGTTGAGGGGTTAACACTAAAGCGTGTTGTTAGGTCTCTAGCATTGTGTCAATGACAGAGCACAGGTACCACACAGCACTTAGTCTCCTAAGGCTTGAATTTCAATTTTCTGAACATAATCCTTTTTTTAAGGGTTTAATTAAATAAACGTATTCACAATCATTCGTAATGAGGAATGATTCAGAGAGAGTTAATTTCCTTCAATGCCTAATGGGTGTCTATGGTAAGACTGTGATATGGTTGAGTCATTGTGATACATGGTGGTGGACTGGATCCTGTCTCCCCAGTCTCCAACCCCCAATGTGTTAAACATGAGTCACCGTTAGCATCTGCTGAACAACACAGAAACATAAATGGTAAACACAGATGTACAAATGACTTCACACGCCCATTACAGTAACTAACAGGATATGAGCTGCACTGTGCAGCGGGTGGAAGATGTGATATTCCCAGAGGAACACACACACAGCTTTCCTGGGATGTCAGGGAAAGAGTGTCTGTCTCAAATGGCACCTTATTCTCTATATAGTGTCCTACTCTTGACCCAAGGCCTATGGGCCCTGGTCAAAAGTAGTGCACTATATAGGGAATAGTCAGTTATTACCCAGACTGCTCCACTCTGCTGTGAGTCTCTGGAGCGGTCTTGGATGTCATCACCCAGCATGCAACACAAGGAGGTCCAGACAACACGAGTCACTTTCCACTGTAAACACTAATGACTTTCTTGAAATAGGGCACCTTTAATGGTACATTGGTGCCTCTAGTTCGTTCATATGACCAAATTATAACTTTTAGATTCATTTGGATGAATGAGATCCTTTGAGGGGATAATAAAGCTCCAGAATTGATGACTGCTGTGCAGTTTAAACTGTTCATGCAACTCAATTACAATGTTGGGTAGATACAGACTAGGCCGGTGAACTTGAAGACAAATTACCAACCGACGGAAACACTCGGAAAGTTAATTTGTCTTATGACTTGAAATAGGAGTCGCTAATACTTCTAAGGCCAGATAAGAGTTATTGAATCAGAGAAGATTAAAGGTGTTGATACTCTAATAGCATTTGGCCAACCAGACAGCCATCAGTCACATCACTTACATGTCACCTACAGTACATACAAAACCAATGTGGAACTAGAAAATCACATCCTATGCTGAATTTCAAATGTAACCCTGGCTCCTACCACCCCAAGTACTCTGGTATATCTGAAACAATTACATAGATGTAAGCAATATGAAGAATTCCACCTAGCCTATCAGAAAGCAAAGTATAGCAATTACCAAATTGTTAACACACTATTAACACATTACAGTATATTATAACCACACTTCTGAGAGGAAAGAGAATCAGTTGTTGAGTCAGTGGATAGGTGGTGTTTTTAATCCAGGTTGTGTGGATCTTTTAAACAGTATCTCAAGAAGTTAAATACAGTACTGCAACATCAACAACGTGAAAGGCCATACAAAGTTTGTAAGGTAGGCTATTAAATAATAATAAAACAATCTATACACTTTGACAAAAGGCATTGGCAAAATGGTATTGGGTATAAAATATCATACGCTTGTATTGACCTAAAAGTACAGTATTCCTTCTTTCCTATTTGTTTTCTTTTTGCTAATACATAAACAAAAACATCATCTTAAAAAAAGGCAAAAGGCTGTGGATTGTAAAACAAATGCCCTAGAGACACACTTCACACTGAAAAAAAACAAGACGTAAAAAACAATACATGCGTTGTCCAAAAGTCCTAATTACACTAAACAGACCGAATAAACTCACACTGAGTTTTGTTCCATAATTGGTTATTAAGAAAATTACATAAAACATTACATACAAGCAATCAAATGTTCAATTCAAATAATTTAAGTTGACTGAAGGGCCAGAAATAATTGAGAGTTACTAAGTCCATTTCCGAGAGATTGTGATTGTACCATGATGTGTCTAGTCATGATGTGCCTTCTACTGGCCAGTGATATGATTGGTGGAGAGAAGATAACAGAGTTTATTGGCTGCCTGAAGCAGATGGCCAAGTGTCCTGCTGAGACTACTACCTGCGTGGCTATACATGAAACCAGCTGGAGATCTCTATTCTACAGTTCTTTATAGTACGTGAAAGAGACATAGAGAAAGATAGACATACCAGTTAATATACAGGGACATTTTTAGTTATTGTGTGAACAGCAAAATAGAACAAAGAGGATGGAAGAAAAAGATGGGAGGAAACTGAGTCCACATATAGTAGCTAGCTACACTTCGTCCACACGACACTTATTCCACGTATACTATTATTAACAGTCAACGTTTTCAACAGCACAGCTCAAGTATAAACAGTGTGTGTTATATAAATAAAGTTGAAAAAGTACCACTGACTTCAAATCAAATAGCTTGTCAGGAGCAAAGAAGAAGACATATGTCAAATCCAACCTCCTGAAGTAAGTAAGGCACCTTTTACAAGTGCTTTCTGGTCTGGCCTTGATGCACACATGCACTGATGTCTAGCCGATAGATAGCCAAGTACTTACAGCTCAAAATGAAAAGTTTAACAGCCTATTTGACTAGCGGCCAGTCAATAAAATGATATTACAAAGCTTGCTTGGCATGATATTGTAATACGTTCCTGTACATGTTTCATCCTTTCTCATTGACAAATATCCAGTACAAACTACTAAGTAAAGATATAGTAATCACATACCTAAATTCCATTTATTGTACAGCTCAATACTGAGTCTACTGTATGCGTAATAATTTTTGGATCATAAGCTTTGCTCGGTTGGTTGAGTCCCAAAAGTTCCAACAAAGAAAACTGGAACCTTTTTGGCCCAACAAAATATAAAATTCCTGATTATTGCATTTTAAACATATTAATTTCAGTAACAATGTCCTTTGGTTCAAAGAGGACCATCATTTTCTTTTTTGCATAACGTAAAAAATAAATAAACTGAGGACTGAGGATCGAGGTTTTAGTTGAGTGAAAAAAGGAAATGAATGATAGATAAATATTGTGGCGATATGATGATGCTTTGAGTTCTCTTCCACCCAATTTGGAACACTTCAATGTCTTCAAGCAAGATAAAGTTCTGGGACTTGGAAGCTTGGAAGTTCTCTTGCTGACCATACAATGGTGACATCTCAGATGATTTACCAGTCTTTCTGTTATTCAGCAAGATCCAGAAGTCTTTCTCTATTTTTCCAACATCTAGAAGTTTCACTCACCTTCTCCAAGATCTAAAAGTTATTGAAGTCTTCTCTACTTCTCCAAGACCTATATGTATTTTGAAGTATATCTGTCGTTGCTTCCGCCTTTCTAGAAGTTCTTGAAGATTTCTAAATCCTTTGCAGGCACAGGTGCGTCTTTCTTCCACTCGTCCTCGGGGTAGGCATCAAAGTTAGACGTGTCACCTTCGTGGGACACCTTGGGAACTATGGGTGGCTGAGGGAACAAAATAATGTGACGCTGAATACATCAAAGAGCTAAAAGTATATCAACTCTAAAATGGTGAGCTTAATGAAAACAGTATGTACTGAAAATAAAGTGTACGTTTACGTGTGTTCCTATTGATGTGTCTCGATGTTTGTGTGTGTAATAAAGCCAACGTGACAGACCTTCAGTTTTCTCAGAGGAACACCATCCCAGTCTATAGACTTGAACCATCTGTGCTTTTTCACATCGTCAGCCCCGTTCTGCAAGAGAAGACATTGTGCATCAGAGCTGTCTGTGGACGGTCTATTCAATACAATCTGGAATCAAGATGAATAACGTTCTTCTCGTCTGAAATAAATGGTTTGAAATAATAATCATTAGAGCAAAACACTTCATTCTTTCTAAACACTTTGTGGTGTCTGTGGTGATTCACACTGTATACTGCGAGTGTGTAGCTAGACCACTCCATGAGTCAGCTAGCTAGTCAGCTAACTAGCACATTTTCATCAGAAAACCCTTTGAGGCACAAGTTAATAACAGACTGTGTGGTGAATTGTTGATTTAATCATTGTGCTTACCAACAGTTGTTATATTGAAAAGAGCCTTCATATAATCCCACATTGACTCTTATGCCTTTGAATAGCGTAATTCAAAACACTCAGATATCATCATTTGATTGAACGTCAGTGCCAGATACATATATGATTCCAATTAATGAATCATAACATGGCGGTAGTCTATAGGGACTAGAAGTCTAAAACTGATAAACACTCGTTTTTTTTCTTTCACTCGGTCTTTCCATCTTTGGTAGATGAGTAAAAACCAGGCCTGCTGTGTTCCTGAGGCATACATACATAAAGCACACAACGGTGGCAAGCAAAGTAGGAATAATCAGTGCGCCATGAGACTTAAGATGTGCATAGCACCTACTTTGGATCTCTCACATGTTTTACCCATTTAATACAAGAGTCTAGTCGAATGTGAAGCATTGTGCAGTTTAAAAAGAAAATCCCTCCTGTTATAACTGAGAGCAAATTCATCACAGGGGTGTAAAAATACATTCATTTACTCAAGAGGAATTACAGATCTCTCTACTGAGTGACACCGCGTCCCAAATGGCACCATATTACATTTTACATTACATTTTAGTCATTTAGCAGACGCTCTTATCCAGAGCGACTTTTGACCAGAGTCCTATGGGCCCTGTTCAAACGTAGTGCACTATAAAGGGAATATGGTGTTACCAAGAGACCATGTTCATTGTGGAGGGAGGCTCCAGTGCTCACTGTGCAAACACAGCTTCTCTGTCGCATTCTATACATTTCCTGTGCAGATGGCTTGTGCATACTGGCTTCACTCCTACTACTACAGTGGACATCCTGGCTACCAAATGGGGCATCTTTTCAGCAAGATACTATATATATATTTGTTGAAATGGCAGGACTAAGTAATTAACTGGTACCCTGGATCTTCCATGTGATTAACTACTCAACTGACAGTGCAGAGGAAGGGGAAATCTGTTTTCCTGTGATCCACCCTAAACCCCTGCCGCCCTCTCCCACCCCTTTAAGGGTGCAAACTACCTCTACAACAACTTCCTCTATGTATCCAGCTAATTGGAACCAAATGCAGACATTCAGTCACTCCCTTTCCTCTCCTGTCTGTGTTCAGACTGTGACTTCAAACTGCAAAAGACTCCCTCCACATCCTGCCGAGTCAACAAAACACTTTAAATCAGTTTAATTTGTACTGTGTATCTGTTCTTGTGTAATGTTTTTGTACAGCTTGGGACAATAAAGCTTTCTGAATCTGAATCTCAATAATGCTTTGATCTTGAAACTCACCTTCATATTGCCTAACCTCCTGGCTCGGTCAATGACGAGGAATTTCTTGATGAGATCTCTGGAAAACAATAGAAAGACAGTCGGGGAGACAGTCATACACAATGAGTTCACACTAACAATCTATCTCCAGACAGCAGATCTGCTGCAGCTCTGCAGCTTCAGTCAGAAGCCAAGAGGTCCGTCTCCGTCCAAAAGCTGACAACAAGATGGATGAGCTTGGCCATTGGAACAACAGATAACCCGACGGACTCATAAAGATGCCATGGGGTAACAGAGACATACATCCTGTGTGTGTGTGTGTGTGTGTGTGTGTGTGTGTGTGTGTGTGGAGGTGCATCCTGACAGAAACATCTCTCTCTATTGCTCTCTCTCTCCCTCTTTTAATTGAGGGAAAGTGACAGGTTTTAAAGTTCAACTTTTCACAACTATAAAGATGTTGGCGTGGGTATACTTTAGGGATGAATTTGGGATGATTCACAATGCCTTTAAAATGACAGTAAGTTTTCCGATGATATGCGACCGGCGCTGACAGAGCGAGCTTTCAATAAAGCTGCCGTATCTCACAACCAACGAGCTGCCAGCACAGACGTAAATATCCTAGCAGAATATTGACAGTGTGCATTTTATCTTTTTAAACCCTCCTAACTAACAACTTCACAATCCTACAGCCTACGCTCTCATTCAGTGCTCTCTTTTACAGTTGCTAGGGCAAGGACTGAAATGGGGAAACAATCCTTCTCCTATAATACTCCTTGGTCCTGGAACGAACTACAAAATACTTTAAAACTAGAGGAGAGTGTCTGAGTTTAAAGCTCTGATCAAAGAAAATGTCACTGAATTGTTCCAATGTATTGTATTGTGTGTGGTGTGTACACTGACTACTTCCTGCTGACATCTTGCTAGGTCTCCCTCACAAAATACATTTCTAACATCAACAGTCATTTCCTGGTTAAATAAAAATATGGTCATAAAGCCTGACTTTCCTTAACCCCAACTGATTGCCCAATCTGAGAGAATTATATCTTACGCAATATGTAAGCGATAAACAATGTCACTGTACATTTCTATGGAAATATACCACACAGCAGGGCTTTGTCTGGATCAAAATGGGGCTTTGGTGGTGGGAATGGCAGGGGTGTGGCAGTGGGCGTGGCCAATGATGCGGTCACCGACCAACATTTTTGAGGAATTCTACACTTTATACCATGGGCGGAGAGAATATTGTTTCAGTTTTAAAGCAAATTTCCTGCAAATCTACACATTTTGCCATGGCTTATGCGTGTTCTTATGCTATCTGAGTGACTCAAACATTATAACAAAATCAATAGAGCACTGAAAACATTTTTACCATCCTGAAAATTATTTTATATCTATCTATCGGTTTGGACTAAGGCGGCCTGAAAAAATAATTTTCTATGCAGAAAACCTGGCACAGTGGAATTAGGCTATACTCTGGATACTAAATACAGTATATTTTGAATGGCATATAACACCTTACAATAAGTAGGTCTAATACCTGTTTAGTAATACTGTAACACATCTTATCTTCTATGCGATAGAAAATAGTTAGTGCAATGGACAGACAGACACCTCTGCCTCAGGTTCTACCCATCAGCCCTGATGGATGGGAGAGGGTCAAAGTGACAGTGATATAGCTGGAGGGAATATTAAAAAAATAAAACCCTTCTGTCTGTCTGGTGGCCAAAAGATAGATTGTTTAAGTGTTTGGGGCTCTATTGTCAGTGTGTTATGTAGCAGCGGGACTGTGTGCGTGTGTGCGTTAGGCAACACTGTGTGTGTGTGTGTGTTTGGTAACACCGTGTGTGTTTGTGGCCTCTCCCAGGTCTCCGGCTGGGCCAGTGTGTCAGGGCTGATTGAGTACGTCCCAGGCCCTCCTCTCCTTCTAAAGCCGGTAATCTCCTAACATTACTCCAGCCCCCAGCTGTTCTGAGGAGCAGCGTGATGGTTGTGATGGGTTTAAAGGACGAGTTGCAACTCAGCAGGGTGTGTCATTAGTGAGGCCCCACACCCCACATTCAGTGTAGCTAGCTCTTTATCTTCTGCATGGGAGGCTGATTGACCCTGTCGTTTGGGAGGATGGTTGCGCTGTGTGACGTAGCCGTTACCACACACACGTAGATCGTTGTCTGCGTGTGCAGGCAGGCACACACGTTCATCCACACATACGGTCACACACACATCCACGCAAGCATGCACTGAAGAGATAAGTTAAATATTGGATTTGGTACATTCCCAGATGCACATACACAACTAAAAAGGTATTCATAATGCAGTCCTGCCAAATTCCAATTGTCAGGTCCTTATCATGAGTATTGGTAATGCATTTCCAAAACACACCATGTTTGTTATGGGTAGAGAGAGTGTGGTGGTGGATACGGTTGTGTTTCCAATAACAGTCTGGAGAAGGAACATTTTGTTTCCTGCATACCAAGACCCTAAATCTAAAAGTCTGATTGAAATGTGATGTGAAAATCAACTTCCATAAATTCAGATGACTCCTCACAACTTGAAATTATATAAGATGGCTTATCGTCGATAACGTATCATAGTGGAATGCATTTGTGCCGAGGTAGTGGTAGACCTTGGGTACTTTGCCTCCATTTTTCACCCACAATCCTCTGTGCTTGGGTGTGTGTGTGTGTGTACTGACTTACTTTACATAGAAATCCAGATGCCGCGGGAATTCCAGCTTTCCGGCGAGGATCTTCTGATAAATACCAAAAGGATTGTCATCAAAAAACGGTGGGTACCTTCAGAGAAAAATAAAAGAACATGTCATAAAACAGTAAATCGCTCCTCAACCGGTGATTACTTGCAAACTCCTCCAAATTTTTGTTCCTTTTGGCAAACACTAAAGAAATAGAATAAAATGAAATCACCGTGTAAAAATAGCATCATAAAGCCAAGTTTCCATCCAACCTATTTATGCGAGTAAAGTACCTCGGATTAAAATGTCACGACAGGCCTGACGGTAAACTTTCCAAATGTCCGCCAAGCAAAATGCTTGGGATCTTGTCTCTGTAAAATGTATTATGTGAGAAATGGCGGTGGAAACGCCTTTACGCGCAAATATTGATATAACCATTATATTGAAGTAAACTTAGTGTCACGCAATGATATGTTGTGTGTTCCTCCCACTACGACTCGGGAAAGCATGCAGTTTATTAGGCTACAGGTGAAATAAGTTATGATGAACTTCCCAGGGTGGTAAAAGTGCACGGTGATGAGCTTGATGGTGACATGATGATCGATGCTTGGCTGCTGTTTGACAAATAATCTTGCTTTTTTGTCCATAATAATCTCATAATGTAGGTAGCCTACCTGCACTGTATCTGACAGCTGTCGGCTAGAGCGCACGTGCAAAGACCACATTTGCTTAACAACCGCAACATTTTTTTTGTGACAAAACCATCAGTAGAGTTGAAAATGCGATGGAAACCCATTTACTTGTATCGGAACATAGGAATTTAACCGCAAAAGTAATTTTGATATGCCCTACGTCAACACGCACAGCTTATTATCCGCAACAAATCAATGTGATGGAAACACATCTCTGGTGGGAAAATGTACATATTGTTTTTATGCAGATGTTTGAATAATAGATGGGAACCTAGCTATAGACAGGGAATTGAAAGGGCTGCAGTAAAATACACAACAACACAAAGCAGTGAAACACGTAACCCTACAGTTTAATTAACTCATCTGGTGACCTGTGTGTGCTGTTTGACCCTGTGTGTGTATGTGAACACAGTCGCCTACGTGTCTCTATCTCACAAGCATTTCGCTACACCCGCTATAACATCTGCTAAACACATGTTTGTGACAAACAAAATTGGATTTGATTTGATGTAGTATAGTGCTATAGCTCCACAGACCAATCAGCTGCATTCTGGTGACTCTGATGGTTTAATGCTGAATGCTTTCCCAGCACTGCTCTGCTCCAGCCTGGACAAGCCATTAACCATGCAGGCTGCATTACATAATGGGCCAGGCCAGCCTAGCTAAATGCATTACACATGCAGCAGACAGCCGGATAATCACACCAGTTTGTCACAGGGGCTGCCGAGCCGAGCCAGTCAAAATGGAGTCAGAACACAGACCAACTTTTTTTTTTTTCATGTAGCGGTCTGAGAGAATTGTGTCGTAGATTCATTCAAGTCAGATGGTCAGACGAAAGCCAGATAAGACATATTACCAACTATCCAAAGGAAAACTGCATCAGTGGATGATGGCACGCACCAATCAAAACCTGTCAATAAACTGAAACGACTAATACGGACAGGAGGAGGAAGGGAGAAATAATACCCGGTAATAATGTTTGGTCATGGCCTGAGATCAGAATAAAGTCCTTCAGAGAAGCTCCTTGCCAAGGGGAATGTAATATCTTTAGCAGGGACAGGTCTCTACGGTGAACGACAGAGCAGAAGGGAGGATAAAAAGTGTCTGGGCGTTGGTAGAATACGAGGGGAGCCAAAGGATGAATCAACAGAGAGCTGCTGTCCTGATGGGCCCTCCTCTTACTGGATGGTAGAGGGAGAGAGAGAGAGAGAGGGTGGGAGGACAAGTGCAGACTACCCCCCCAGGCTACAACCCCGCTCCCCCAGGTACCCCCGCCAGCCTGCCGGTAGATGAGTCTAGGTCCCCAGTGATGTACAGTGAGAGACTAGAGACTCGGCTCCTCTTACTTAACAGTAACCTACGGTTTTATGTAACACCTGAGGTGTCGCCAAGATTCCACAGGGAGAGGAGGATGGGGAGGAATGGATGGAGGAAATGGTGAAAACAGGATAAATGAAAACAGGGAACAACTAACATGTTTAGGAGTAGGAGTTAGGATAGTCTGCATGTAGGAGTAGGCCTAGGTGTTTAGGAGTAGATTTAACCTAGCACAGCTACAGTAAGAATCTACAAGAATACTCCCAAGAATAGTTAACTTCCATATCTTGTAGAAAAACAGTTAGGCCTATAAGTCTGCAAATAAAACTGTTTCTGGTTCGCATGGAACTGGATAGGCTACATTGACCAGAGAAGATGTTGTGGGGCGGCGCACAATTGGCCCAGCGTCGTCCAGGGTAGGGGAGGGAATGGCCGGCAGGGATGTAGCTCAGTTGGTAGAGCATGTGGGTTTGAAACGCCAGGGTTGTGGGTTTGATTCCCACGGGGGTATAAAAAAATTATGTATGCACTCACTAACTGTAAGTCGCTCTGGATAAGAGCGTCTGCTAAATGACTAAAATGTAAATGTAAAAAATGTGATGTGAGTGGGAGGGAGGACCACACACACAGAAAGACAGGGTGGTTTTCATTAAGGAGAGCAGGCTCCCCCTCCAGGCAGGATTAGATACAGGATGATACAAGTCTACTGGACTGTCTGTGTGTGTGTGTCGGTGTGTGTGTGTGTGTGTCGGTGTGTGTAAGATACAGGCGGGCTGGACTGAGTGTGTGTGAAGCTCAGTGCACAGATGACCCCGTCATGATTACTCCCAGAAGTCAGGACCATCGGGGCGGATGTTTGACTTTGTAAACATACCACACCATGTAACTTTCAGAAGCCCCCTCTACATTCTTCCACCTCCAGAAGCTACAGGACCTTTGACAAAACAGTTACGCGACAGTCAACCTTTTAGGGCGTGTTGTTCTGAAGGGAGTTTTGTCTCCTGGAGCGCTGAGTGTGTGTTCACACTTCAAAGGCCAGTGTGATGAATGCTATGGAGAAGGTCACATTCAGAAGCCAAGGCCACTGAATTCTCCACTGGCACATGAATAGACTAGGGTGAGGAGATACGTACAGAAAGACCTCTGATTCACTGACAACTTCACTACCACTCTAGTGCGTTTCTATACTCGTATACATTTAATAAATATGGTAAATAATAAACATTATGAATACAATTAAAACATTTAAATAAATCTCAAAGTTCGAATACATGTTATAGATTATATTTTCCCAACTGTTCAGCCGTGTAGTGAAGAAAAGCGGAGTGATGTTTTATAAGTAGATTATTAGAGCATGGCGCTTGTAACGCCAGGGTAGTGGGTTCGATCCCCGGGACCACCCATACGTAAAAATGTATGCACACATGACTGTAAGTCGCTTTGGATAAAAGCGTCTGCTAAATGGCATATTATTATTATTATTATTATTATTATAAGTCTAGCTGCCAAATAATAGGCCTATCTATGTTGATTTTGTTCAAAGGCATACATATGAAGTCATATCTCTGATTTTAAAACATTTTAACCCACTCTGGAGATAAGGGCTATGCTACATTTTCATAGCAAAACAAACACACACCCAAACACATCCTGTGTACTGAGGTTATAACAACTAGTGCCCTCTAGGGGTGACTAATTCACATGATAGTGCAGTGGTTCCCAACCTTTTTTGGTTACTGTACCACCAACTCAATTTTGCTCTGTCCGGAGTACCCCTGAAGTACCCCCTCATGTTACCAGTAGGCCTATGGTCTCATGAGTCTTCTCAACTACCCCCTGTGGTTCTAGTACCCCTGGAAGGGAACATATGTGATAGTGTACTGAACATCACACTATCACAGTCCTTCTCTCTTGCTTCCATGGATTGTATGATCCAACGCATTGTCTATGTAATATAATATGGCGCTTAGCAGACACTTTTATCGACTCACAGTTCAGTGAGAATACATAGGCTAGGCCCTATGTATTAGCCTAGTATATGTAGCCTATGTGACACCTGCAGGAATGCATGTGGACTATAAGCAAAAAGCAAGCACTTACAGTGGGGGAAAAAAGTATTTAGTCAGCCACCAATTGTGCAAGTTCTCCCACTTAAAAAGATGAGAGAGGCCTGTACTGTTCATCATAGGTACACGTCAACTATGACAGACAAATTGAGGAATTTGTTATGAATTTATTTGCAAATTATGGTGGAAAATAAGTATTTGGTCACCTACAAACAAGCAAGATTTCTGGCTCTCACAGACCTGTAACTTCTTCTTTAAGAGGCTCCTCTGTCCTCCACTCGTTATCTGTATTAATGGCACCTGTTTGAACTTGTTATCAGTATAAAAGACACCTGTCCACAACCTCAAACAGTCACACTCCAAACTCCACTATGGCCAAGACCAAAGAGCTGTCAAAGGACACCAGAAACAAAATTGTAGACCTGCACCAGGCTGGGAAGACTGAATCTGCAATAGGTAAGCAGCTTGGTTTGAAGAAATCAACTGTGGGAGCAATTATTAGGAAATGGAAGACATACAAGACCACTGATAATCTCCCTCGATCTGGGGCTCCACGCAAGATCTCACCCGTGGGGTCAAAATGATCACAAGAACGGTGAGCAAAAATCCCAGAACCACACGGGGGACCTAGTGAATGACCTGCAGAGAGCTGGGACCAAAGTAACAAAGCCTACCATCAGTAACACACTACGCCGCCAGGGACTCAAATCCTGCAGTGCCAGACGTGTCCCCCTGCTTAAGCCAGTACATGTCCAGGCCCGCTCTGAAGTTTGCTAGAGTGCATTTGGATGATCCAGAAGAGGATTGGGAGAATGGCATATGGTCAGATGAAACCAAAATAGAACTTTTTGGTAAAAACTCAACTCGTCGTGTTTGGAGGACAAAGAATGCTGAGTTGCATCCAAAGAACACCATACCTACTGTGAAGCATGGGGGGTGGAAACATCATGCTTTGGGGCTGCTTTTCTGCAAAGGGACCAGGACGACTGATCCGTGTAAAGGAAAGAATGAATGGGGCCATGTATCGTGAGATTTTGAGTGAAAACCTCCCTTCCATCAGCAAGGGCATTGAAGATGAAACGTGGCTGGGTCTTTCAGCATGACAATGATCCCAAACACACCGCCCGGGCAACGAAGGAGTGGCCGTAAGAAGCATTTCAAGGTCCTGGAGTGGCCTAGCCAGTCTCCAGATCTCAACCCCATAGAAAATCTTTGGAGGGAGTTGAAAGTCTGTGTTGCCCAGCGACAGCCCCAAAACATCACTGCTCTAGAGGAGATCTGCATGGAGGAATGGGCCAAAATACCAGCAACAGTGTGTGAAAACCTTGTGAAGACTTACAGAAAACGTTTGACCTGTGTCATTGCCAACAAAGGGTATATAACAAAGTATTGAGAAACTTTTGTTATTGACCAAATACTTGTTTTCCACCATAATTTGCAAATAAATTCATTAAAAATCCTACAATGTGATTTTCTGGATATTTTTTTCTCATTTTGTCTGTCATAGTTGACGTGTACCTATGATGAAAATTACAGGCCTCTCTCATCTTTTTAAGTGGGAGAACTTGCACAATTGGTGGCTGACTAAATACTTTTTTTCCCCCACTGTAACTCATGTGTAGGCTGGGCTATAGAGAACAAATCATTTAACTTGGTGCCCTCGTCTAAAAGAGGAGCGGAAGAGCATCCGGCCACGTGAGTGAGGCTATATGGTGAGACTATATGTTGCTAGCAGACATCCACTCAGTCAGTCAGTCATTCATTCATTCATTCAAGACTAGTGTACTCTACAGAAGCACTGCTGAAATAGGATCTCTATAGACATCAGGCTGCAGTTGTACCATAGCTAAATGGCCCGGCGTCACTATCTGTGTTCCAAATGGTACCCTATTCCCTATGTAGTGCACTACTTTTGACCAGGTCCCATTCTGTGACAGTGGGATTCTGAGACGAGAGAGCATAGCTTAAAGCCACCACAGTTTGTTCATATGAAACCTTGGCCTCCACAGATCACACACAGGTGGGAATGCGTCAGAATAAGTTACCTTTGACCTTTTTTCAACCTGTCTTTCATCCTTAAGACCGTCCACCTCCGTCATCACAGTAACACAAGGCAGACTAGTCTTGGAATTAAGCCCACTACAGAGTGACGTAACCTCATAAGTTCAACTCTCTGAATAACAGCACACTTGTATCTCCATTGACTCACCACAGACATTCTGCTGGATACCCACCCATTGTTCATAGACAGAGCCCACTCCGCTCCATACATACTACTACACAAGGATGGGGTCAATTCTATTTCAATTCAGGAAGTAAACTGGAATTCCGATTCCAATATCTTTTATTAAAAAGCAATGAGGGGAATTGGAATGTTAGTTTACTTCTTGAATATTTATGAAATTGACCCCAACCCCTGCTAATACCACACACAGTCCTCCTGTCCTCTGGTGGACTGGGGACCCCTGGTGTTCAAGCCATGCCCTGTCAGGGGACATTACAGTATTCAGTTCAACCCCTGGCCAGTCAGGACTCATGACACTAGTGTTCAGCTCAACACCCATCCTTCCCATTCAGTCAGAGGACAGGACACTACTACTCACCCAGCCAGCATCTCAAAGATGAGGATCCCCAGGGCCCACCAGTCCACCGCCCGGCCGTGACCTTTGCTCTGGATGACCTCTGGGGCCAGGTACTCTGGGGTTCCACACAGAGTCCATGTCCTGGATGGAGCGATGGAGAGAGACCGAAAGAGAAAGAGACATAAAAGAGAAACAATATTCGTTTGAACTATTTACATTCTAGATGTTACGTTACTACAACAGAACACAGGAACATGCACACACATACAACTTTTATTTTGACTGCGTGGCCAATAATGTCTGACTGATGATCATTCCAAGCCTAGGTTTCCCCAAGGGTCATCCTGTGTGCCACTGCACATTCCAATGAGTTTACCCTTGAGAGAGGAGACTCCTGTTACATACAGGGAAAGACAACCCCAGTCTTGTAAAGTAATCAAGCTGCTGTTTATAGTAGTGTCCTGTATGCAGGCTGATCTCACAGTAGTATCAGCTGTCAGTCGACTGGTCCTTCAGTCAGTAGTAGTGTAGTCTATGCAGGCTGATCTCACAGTAGCATGTACATTGATATGGTATAACTAATACAGTGTGTGTAGCCTGATCTCACAGTACTATCGGGTGGTATTTGGATCCAACAGAGCGACGGATCTTTAGTTTGCTGGAAGTATTGGTTCTGGTTGTGTTATTGGTAGATCAATGTCTTTGGTTCAATAGTACAGCTGATTTAACACTGTCTGGAGGATATATAGAAGCCTGGATCACTATGTTCAGGCCAGGGAGGGCATCTGAAGTGGGGAGCAGAATAGGACACAACAAAATGATTATTTGTATAACATTTTAAAAATGTTCTGAAGAAAAAACAACACTGGCCCGCTGGAAAATAACCCTTTTGGTCGGTTGCCGTGGTGATGGTTAATTTGTATGCAAATGGTTACTCTGTTTAAGGAGCAGGCTCAAGGTCCTTGGTTTCATTTGTACATTTCCATCTTTATTATATATTTTGAGGTGAACAAGAATGGGACAATTTGGACGCAATGAGGAAAATGCAGCTTGCACTGTAATTGCATGTTTTTTGTCGCATGGCTCTTTATCACATAGGCATATCTACCGCAGTCTCAGAGTAGTCTCTCTGGACAGAGTGCTGCTCTACGCCTGGCAAAGCTGGTCTAATAAAACAGTTAACTCCGAGCACGTCCTAGAACCAAGCGGGTCAATATTATTCTGCCACTAGGTGGCACTGTGGAAGCATCAACAGTGTGGTGTGGTATTTCATCTTGTAAACTGATCTCACACACACACACACACACACACACACACACGAGGAACACCACCAGTGGCAAGGCAGCCAACTCTCCTATTTGTTTGTTCTTCACATGCTCCACGCATTCAAGGCAATTCCTTTTGCCTTCCATTTCTTTAAGTGGGTCACAAGTTGCACATCAGAGCCACATCTAGTACAAATCTGTTTTACTCTCCCGGCCAGAGAAAATGGAATCTTACTCCATTCTGTTTACATGTCAGTGGGTCAGGTTTGTGTTCAGCGAGGCTCCCTGCAAAACACTAGTGCTACTGCAGTATCACTACATTACTGCACTGCAGATACAAAACTGTTTTAACCCGAGTGCTGCAGCTTTCCAATTCTACTGAGGTCCCTGAAGACGTCTCGCTGCTTGTAACACTAATATAAAAACAAAATAACGGCAATTTAATCGCATCTTTGTATTTCTCTCATGTTTTGGGATTCCATCTTAGATCGAGCGAGGATTCCCCTCCATACATTCTGTGAATATTATATGGAAATGTAATATGACATCTTCCGGAAGGACATCTATATCCCTACTGTACCAATCAGGCAAATTTGTCTGTATGGCTACAACTCCCAAACGTGTTATAGTCTTACAATGAGAAAGAAAAACAAACAACATTCACTCCCACAATTAACATGGTAGTCTAATAATATCCTGGTAATGACTTGTTAGGGGGCATAATGTCTAACAATTAAGGATGTCCTAGCTGTGCAGTACACCTGCTCCCAGATGGGATGATACCGGTGGGGACGAACAGCTCATACTGGGATGCTGCTCTGCGGCTGACCCTGTGCTACTTCCAGTCTCTAGGGTGTGTGTGGTCTCAGGGAGGTTGGAAATATAATAACACAGTCCAAAGACACAATTCCGTTTCGATGGACAATGAAGTTGTACTCTGTGGCATTACATCATACCTGTCCGAGAGCTTCTTAGCGAAGCCGAAGTCTGTGAGGCGGATGTGTCCCTCGCTGTCCAGCAGTATATTCTCCGGCTTCAGGTCTCGGTAGACGATCTCTTTGGAGTGGAGGTACTCGATGGCACACACGATCTCTGTGGAGTAGAAGAGGCCTGTGGTGTTGCTGAAGCGCCCGCGGCTACGGAGGTAACTGAATAGCTCCCCGCCTGGAACGTAGTCCATCAGCATGTAGAGTAAACGATCGTCATGGTGGGTCCAGAACCTGGAAGGCATAAACAGTAAATAAACAAAACGGTACATTTGAACAAGGTGACTCTATTCAAACACAAATATTGGTCGGGTAACAGTGGTTGGATGTAGAGAGTTAGGAAAAAAAGGGTAGTCTGGGCAATGTTTGCTCAGCTTACAGTATGTGGCATGGGCCTTGTCAAAGCGGTTGTAGAGGACAAGTGGAAAGTGGTCCTGTGTGGCTTAGTCGGTAAGAGCGTGGTGCAAGCAACACCAAGGTGGTGGGTTTCAATACCACTAATCACATACATATATTAGAAACATATACACTCACTGTAGGGGATGTCACTTTGGATAAAGACTTCTGCTTAATGCCATATCTTATTTATATATTAAATCCACCTCCAACAGATCTGTGGCTGACGATGGCGGTGGTGTTGAGGTGATCAGACACTCACAGTCTGATGATGTTGGGGAGGTTGACTTCGGTCAGGACTTCCTTCTCTTTATCTTACGATAGCCATGTTATGCTATGTTTTGTTAAGTTATGTTATGTGGTGTTGAGGTGATCAGACACTCACAGTCTGATGAGGAAGGGGTGGTTGACTTCGGTCAGGACTTCCTTCTCATTGTGAACGTGCTGCTCCTGCTTCAGCCGGATCACGTCAGGGATCTTCATAGCCTTCAGAGCGTAGAACGCCCTGCTCTTCTTGTCTTTCACCAGGAACACCCTGCCAAAAGTCCCTGTGCCTGAGGCAAGGAGAGAGAGAGAAGAACTGTCATTAGAAAAGGTCTCTCTCTCTCTCTCTCTCTCTCTCTCTCACACACACACTCTCACACACACACATTCACACGCCCAAAGGTCGTAGAGCAACATTCAGTTTATTTCTGAGGCAAATCAACCATGATAATCAAGAAGAGATCTGTGGTTAAGTCAGATCATGAAATCAGAATGCCATATTTGCGTTTTTGACATTCAATTCTCCCTGACATGTCTTCAACCCTTCCATCAATTAAAGAGGTTGAACCTGGAAGAACTGTCCAATATTCATCGAGTCGTCTTCTCACTCTTTTACAAATCCGAGCTCATTATTTTGGCCAACAATTCAGATTGTTTCTCTATTCCCATCCCCAGGTCAGGAGGAGTACAAAATGACATCCTACATCTAGTCATATTTCACTGTAAGGAGAGAGGGAGTAGACAAACAGAACTGAGTGACTGACTCACAATCACCCAATAGAGTCATGGAATGTTGGCTTCTAGCACGTTTGGGCTTACCTCATACAAGGGATCTTTGTCCTTCCCTGTTCTCAGTCTCCATAGTAATCTAATAGGGGCAAGCAAACAAAGCCCAAACCCTGTCTTTTTCTTCTTATTCACTGTCATCACATGATAAGACAGAGGTTAGATAACTGTCAGGTTTGATTCTGAGCTCAACTGTACTACTATACAGTGAGGGAAAAAAGTATTTGATCCCCTGCTGATTTTGTACGTTTGCCCACTGACAAAGACATGATCAGTCTATAATTTTAATGGTAGGTTTATTTGAACAGTGAGAGGCAGAATAACAACAAAAAAATCCAGAAAATCGCATGTAAAAAATGTTATAAATTGATTTGCATTTTAATGAGGGAAATAAGTATTTGACCCCGCTGAAAAACATGACTTAGTACTTGGTGGCAAAACCCTTGTTGGTCAGACATTTCTTGTAGTTGGCCACCAGGTTTGCACACATCTCAGGAGGGATTTTGTCCCACTCCTCTTTGCAGATCTTCTCCAAGTCATTAAGGTTTCGAGCCTGATGTTTGGCAACTCGAACCTTCAGCTCCCTCCACAGATTTTCTATGGGATTAAGGTCTGGAGACTGGCTAGGCCACTCCAGGACCTTAATGTGCTTCTTCTTGAGCCACTCCTTTGTTGCCTTGGTCGTGTGTTTTGGGTCATTGTCATGCTAGAATACCCATCCACGACCCACTGAGGGAAGGAGGTTCTCACCCAAGATTTGACGGTACATGGCCCCGTCCATCGTCCCTTTGATGCAGTGAAGTTGTCCTGTCCCCTTAGCAGAAAAACACACCCAAAGCATAATGTTTCCACCTCCATGTTTGACGTGGGGATGGTGTTCTTGGGGTCATAGGGAGCATTCCTCCTCCTCCAAACACGGTGAGTTGAGTTGATGCCAAAGAGCTCGATTTTGGTGCATCTGACAAAAAAACACTTTCACCCAGTTCTCCTCTGAATCATTCAGATGTTCATTGGCAAACATCAGACGGGCCTGTATATGTGCTTTCTTGAGCAGGGGGACCTTGCGGGCACTGCAGGATTTCAGTCCTTCACGGCGTAGTGTGTTACCAATTGTTTTCTTGGTGACTATGGTCCCAGCTGCCTTGAGATCATTGACAAGATCCTCCCGTGTAGTTTTGGGCTGATTCCTCACCGTTCTCATGATCATTGCAACTCCACGAGGTCAGATCTTGCATGGAGCCCCAGGCCGAGGGAGATTGACAGTTATTTTGGGTTTCTTCCATTTGCGAATAATTGCACCAACTGTTGTCACCTTCTCACCAAACTGCTTGGCGATGGTCTTGTAGCCTATTCCAGCCTTGTGTAGGTCTACAATCTTGTCCCTGACATCCTTGGAGAGCTCTTTGGTCTTGGCCATGGTGGAGAGTTTGGAATCTGATTGATTGATTGCTTCTGTGGACAGGTGTCTTTTATACAGGTAACAAACTGAGATTAGGAGCACTCCCTTTAAGAGTGTGCTCCTAATCTCAGCTCGTTACCTGTATAAAAGACACCTGGGAGCCAGAAATCTTTCTGATTGAGAGAGGGGTCAAATACTTATTTCCCTCATTAAAATGCAAATCAATTTAGCATTTTTGACATGCGTTTTTCTGATTTTGTTGTTGTTATTCTGTCTCTCACTGTTCAAATAAACCTACCATTAAAATTATAGACTGATGATTTCTTTGTCAGTGGGCAAACGTACAAAATCAGCAGGGGATCAAATACTTTTTTCCCTCACTGTACCTGAAAACATTGCTGGTGCAATATTTCGCCTCAAAGCAGATATGTTCTTGTAAACTCAGCACAATCAGATGGATATGCTATGGATGTTTGTCCTCTCCTTGTGGGCCTAGTACTGCTTTCCTAGAGATTCCCAACAAGCAGGCTTTAGGCCTACACTACTAAAGCACTAAAAACAGCAAGATAAAATATTTTGGCAAACATAGTGAGCACCTTGGTCAATATAAGTGAACTAATAATGACACGCGCGTAGTCTTTAGCCAACAGCTCAATCAATATTTTGTTTGTATTCTGAAGGAAGCAGAATAGAGAGATTAGGCCAAGTACCTGTCTGCACAGTAAAGACATAAGGTAATGTCCTTTTCCGATCACTGTTTGTTGCTCCCTCAAGTAGCCTAATCTTCTTGTGGAAGCAGCAAACGTACATTTTTTCTTCCGCTGATTTTGTAGCTCCTGTGCCATTTTTAGATGTGTGCGTGTAAATACTCTCTTTTCATCATATTGAGTGATTACCACCAGAAATGTCTAGGGATTTCATTTGGCCATGTGACATAGGTTTTCCCCTGCAAGTGGGTCAAGCCTGGTATGTCCTTTTCTCTCCAATACAGCAATGCCTGAGGCAAAGGGATATGCACCAATTATGCACTGAATACTTCCATGGTGTACTGAATACTAGGGTTGCACAATATTGGAAATAACTGACATTGCGATATTTTGTTTTTCTGCAATATATATTGCGATATGAAAAAATACAGGATGTATGTATGATCCTCTGGGGAAAATGCAGTTTGCAAACAGCGACTTTTCAGGTGGAAGTCCTCATTAATAAAGTGTACGGTCAGACTTATGTAGGGCTCCGTTGTCCGGCTGGACCACAAGTCCGTTGTTGCTGTATAATATTCCACTTGTGACAGTTCTGTTTCAACTTGTGCCTTGCATTTCTCGTACAACTCTGGGATGGCAACTTGAGAAAAATAGTTGCGTGATGGCATTACATACCGCTTGTCAAGCGACCGGATCATGTTTTTAAAACCCTCTTTGGTAACCGTGTTAATTGGTACAATGTCTTTGGCGACGTGAAATGTTATTGAATCTGTGATTTCTCTCTGCCATTTGGAACCTTTCTCGTATGGTGTAATACTGGCAAAAGCATCCGAAATAGATTTTTGCTTTGGAGGGCATTGAGATGCTTTGCACTCATCATACAAAGATTTGTGGTGCCGCCTTAAAATGATCTAACAAATTGGTCGTGTTGCCTCGTGTTGTGGCAACAATTGCAAGGCACTCTCGACAAAGTACCTGTTTTTGGTCAACATCATGCTGTCTGTAGCCTAAATATTTCCATATAATTGACGATGCATTTCTTTTTGCAACCAAATTCTCAATTTCGGTCTTTTTTGCCTGTTCCTCGCCCATCATTTCGTCACGCGCAAGCAGAGCCTGCATGTCAACCACGTGCAGCAACGAACTCCGTGTTTAAAATAATAATAAACTGTGTATCCAATAACCCATAAATTTGAGTAAATTATGTTATATCAGACAGATATAATGCTAGTTTAACATTTAAAAAATATATATATTGTAGACTGATATATGTTTACCTTACTAAATCGCACGTTCTGCGATGTGACTATTGTGGATGCATACATCGCAAATTTTTTTTCCCACCTTTATTTAACCAGGTAAGCCAGTTGAGAACAAGTTCTCATTTACAACTGCGACCTGGCCAAGATAAAGCAAAGCAGTGCGATAAAAACAACACCACAGAGTTACATATGGGGTAAAAAAACAAAGTCAAAAAATACAACAGAAAATATATATACAGTGTGTGCAAATGTAGCAAGTTATGGAGGTAAGGCAATAAATAGGCTATAGTGCAAAATAATTACAATTAGTATTAACACTGGAATGCTAGATGTGCAAGAGATTATGTGCAAATAGAGATACTGGGGTGCAAAAGAGCAAAATAAATAACAATATAGGGATGAGGTAGTTGGGTGGGCTAATTTCAGATGGGCTGTGTACAGGTGCAGTGATTGGTAAGGTGCTCTGACAACTGATGCTTAAAGTTAGTGAGGGAGATAAGAGTCTCCAGCTTCAGAGATTTTTGCAATTCGTTCCAGTCATTGGCAGCAGAGAACTGGAAGGAATGGCAGCCAAAGGAGGTGTTGGCTTTGGGAATGACCAGTGAGATATACCTGCTGGAGCGCAGACTACGGGTGGGTGCTGCTATGGTGACCAATGAGCTAAGATAAGGCGGGGATTTGCCTAGCAGTGATTTATAGATGGCCTGGAGCCAGTGGGTTTGATGACGAACATGCAGTGAGGACCAGCCAACAAGAGCGTACAGGTCACAGTGGTGGGTAGTGTATTGGGCTTTGGAGACAAAACGGATGGCACTGTGATAGACTACATCCAATTTGCTGAGTAGAGTGTTGGAGGCTATTTTGTAAATGACATCGCGAAGTCAAGGATCGGTAGGATAGTCAGTTTTACGAGGGCATGTTTGGCAGCATGAGTGAAGGGAGGCTTTGTTGCGAAATAGGAAGCCGATTCTAGATTTAACTTTGGATTGGAGATTCTTAATGTGAGTCTGGAAGGAGAGTTTACAGTCTAACCAGACACCTAGGTATTTGTAGTTGTCCACATACTCTAGGTCAGACCCGTCGAGAGTGGTGATTCTAGTCGGGTGGGCGGGTGCCAGCAGCGTTCGATTGAAGAGCATGTATTTAGTTTTACTAGTGTTTAAGAGCAGTTGGAGGCTACTGAAGGAGTGTTGTATGGCATTGAAGCTCGTTTGGAGGTTTGTTAACACAGTGTCCAATGAAGGGCCAGATGTATACAAAATGGTGTCGTCTGCGTAGAGGTGGATCTGAGAGTCACCAGCAGCAAGAGCGACATCATTGATATACACAGAGAAAAGAGTCGGCCCAAGAATTGAACCCTGTGGCACCCCCATAGAGACTGCCATAGGTCCAGACAACAGGCCCTCCGATTTGACACATTGAACTCTATCTGAGAAGTAGTTGGTGAACCAGGCGAGGCAGTCATTTGAGAAACCAAGGCTAATTAGTCTGCCAATAAGAATGCGGTGGTTGACAGAGTCGAAAGCCTTGGCCAGGTCGATGAAGACGGCTGCACAGTACTGTCTATTATCGATCGCGGTTATAATATCGTTTAGGACCTTGAGCGTGGCTGAAGTGCACCCATGACCAGCTCGGAAACTGGATTGCATAGTGGAGAAGGTACGGTGGGATTCGAAATGGTCGGTGATCTGTTTGTTAACTTGGCTTTCAAATACTTTCGAAAGGCAGGGCAGGATGGATATAGGTCTGTAACAGTTTGGATCTAGAGTGTCACCCCCTTTGAAGAGGGGGGATGACCGCGGCAGCTTTCCAATCTCTGGGGATCTCAGACGTTACGAAAGAGAGGTTGAACAGGCTAGTAATAGGGGTTGCGACAATTTCTGCGGCTAGTTTTAGAAAGAAAGGGTCCAGATTGTCTAGCCCAGCTGATTTGTAGGGGTCCAGATTTTGCAGCTCTTTCAGAACATCAGCTGTCTGAATTTGTGTGAAGGAGAAGCGGGGGGGGCATGGGCAAGTTGCAGCAGAGGGTGCAGAGTTGGTGGCCGGGGTAGTGGTAGCCAGGGGGAAAGAATGGCCAGCCATAGCAAAATGCTTGTTGAAATTCTCGATTATTGTAGATTTATCGGTGGTGATAGTGTTTCCTAGCCTCAGTGCAGTGGGCAGCTGGGAGGACGATGCTGAAACAATATATCGTGCAGCCCTACTGAATAGTGTTTCCAAAAGAAATTCTAACAGTTAGGCTATATGATAATAAATGGCACAAAATGGACATTTCTCTCAACACCAACGTGAGGTATTGTCATGGAAACAAACCAGAGATCTAGCTAACTTGGAAAAGTGAAGGGGAAAATAACTGAAGAATTTATTCTCCACACGTGAATTGAATCAATTAGAGTGAGAAACAGCGACACTTATTTTCACAGCTACACTTATTTTCACAGCTAAGGAGTGTAATTTTGTCCGATTCTTGGTTTGCTGGATAGAATACAGAATGTTTCTTGTTCTAATTTTGTGGGAGCTGAATTAGATAGGCCCGTGTTTTTGTTTGATTTAACTGACACTAAATATTTGATGGAACAATGCCAGACGTGGAATGATAAGAGCTTGTTGATGCTACTCAAAGCACTTGGCCAGTGGCCACTTACCTTGATGTAGTTTTATGCCCCACCATCTTTGCCTCATCACCAGAACACTTTTCCTATGCACGAAAGATGGGCAAAATGCCTGTAATGACTAAGCTTTAAATGTCACGTGAGAGCAAGGTGCCTCATTATTTCAATGACCATTAGACAAAAGCAGTCCTCAAGACATTTAACTGATTTGTCATAAGAAGTAAATCCCCCTCATCATCTAACAAAAGGCTTTGCAAATTGGATGATTTTATCTTAAGCTTCATGCTTTCCCCGATCGCGTGGGCTTAGAATGAGAAGGGAATTCTCTATTAGCTAAGTGTCTTCCTTGTCATTAATCAAATATGAGAGCGCTGTAAAAGATTAAGTGGTTTTCGTTATCAGTAGCATGTGTTCAGTGTTGAAGTAGTGCATGTTGTTTTAACATTCTTGCTTTCTGGCATTAGACTCACCACAGAGTGGACTCCACCCATCATGCCATGTGAAAAAAACACTGTTCAACAGCTGAGTCTGCTGACACATTAACAATGCAGTGAAAGGACTTACATGCACATACAAGAGTGAGCAGAACCAAACATGAACTTTGACATTCCTTTGAATTTCACAGGGCAATAGGAACATCTTACTAATATAGCTATTTCCTTCTCACAAATAATATATACTCATCCTCTCTAAACTAGGGATTCAATGTAGCAAAAGCCTGATGAGGAAAGTAAGATTTTCTCCATTAAGCTTTCACTTCTCAAGCTGGTTATTTCATGTATGCAATGCAACCATTTATCCAGCCTGATCCCTGAGATGGATACAGATATTTCCCCTAATGCCATGTCAAGAACATTTTGACAATCCCAGAAACTGTGGGATGATGAATTTCTCAATGATTGGGCACAGAGTGGGCCATAAACCTATGGGTGGGCTTGACAAACTGAGAATGTCCGTGTCCACTTCCAGCAGACAGATTAAGTAGCAGACCGAACAGAGTCATGACAGCTATCTTCTGACTCAAGAGTTGAATGATGTTTCATGTTCAGCACATCACCATGTCTCATGGTCATGTCATGATCTCATAGTCCATGGAATGGCTGATCACATAGTCGCCTTGGCTTTCATTGCTTGTGCTGTTGTGCACGAGCCACACATGTACCAGTAGTAGTAGCCTATGCCCTATATAGCCTAGTTGATAGGCAGGATAGTGTGAGAAGCCCTGCGATAGACAGACCAGTTTCACCAGTGTGTGTACTGTAACATACTGGCTTGCTGCCTAAACTTACCAACTGTGGCAATGGTGTCCAGGTCATCGAGTGAGTATGTCCTGTTGTTCAATGTTAACGATGCTGCTCCGGCCAATAACATGGGACTGCTCGCGCAGGTCTTGGCACTCTCGCAAATAGAGTTGCTCTCATTTATTATCCCAACCTTTGCCTTTGTTGATGCCATTTTCCGTATGCATCCAAATGTAGCTATGCTAGCAATCACTTTAGCCAGCTAGTTAGCTACCAAACCGGTTTCGCCGAGGATAGATAGCCAATGACGGCTACAGTAGCCAATTCTCAAGATCAGTGTCTGCCCTATTCCCTAATGCCAACTATGGTTTTAAATCAAATGTAGGAACTTCCCTTGGACAAGCGAGCATCTTCTTTGTCTTGATAGCTAGAAAACAGGAGACGATCGTATCCTTGCGGATTCGCATGATGTAGCTCGAGCGGTCACTGCTGTCAAATGCAGAAGTTAGCTAGCCATAGCAAACCGAGTAGCTAACAAGCTATAGCTAACACAAAAGAAAACCATCCCACCGCTAGCGGCTGAATGAATGACCAACGCTAGCTAGCTAATGTCAAACTACAAACTCATACTGCCCATTTCCGCACCAGCCGCCGCTTGAGTAGCTAGGGGGTCTCGTGTTATCTCGCTAGCTTAACTTCCGTCCTAGGAAGCGAGCTAGCTAGTTGGCTAGCAATAAATATATTTGGGACATTTAAATTATTTACTTCTCCCCTTCGTTCGCAAGTAGAACCTCACCCAGTTCAACAACACACAGACAGGGCAAGGGAGAAGTGGGGAATGCTTTGTGTTGACAAAAAACAGACCAATGACTAAACACCCCATGTGCAAATTAACCAATGGTATGATTAAAGGGGCGGAGACCGGTTTGACAGACAGCTGGAAAACAGCCGTAACTGTTCTTTCCACATGGACAGTTGGAAGACGTGCCACTCAAATGAAACACGGTCTGCTTTCTACTGTGAGATTAGATTGATACAGACAGTAAAGAGTACCAGTACACAGCACCAGCTAAATGTAGCCTAATCTCAAATAGCTAAACTCCACTCCCTCTGTAAACCCTTGATACAGTCAAACCTGAAACCTCTGAGTAATGGGGTGTGTATTATTTACTCATGGGCTGCGGTGGGGAGGGTGGGGATGGGGTGCTGGGGTGGGGAGAGTGACTGGTGGAGTGCCTCACTGCCTTCTCTATTGTCCGAGGAAAACCCAAGACATGTTTGCTAATGAACTACTCTCAAATTACCCAAATTAGAACAGCTGTTTCCGGCCCTCAGATGACTTTTCACTTGACACATGGCATGCTAAGGGGCCAGGCTCAGGCTGGCTAACACACACACACACACACACACACACACACTGTTATGTATGAAAGACCTCTACCTCTACCCACAAGTATCATAGGAGCCATAAGTGTCTGCACCTACTTTTTCCTCACATTAAAAAATACTACAGTTTAATATATAATACTACAGTTTACTATAGAAAACTACAGTTTACTATATAATACTACAGTTTATTATAAAATACTACAGTTTACTATAGAATACTGCAGTTGACTATAGAATACTACAGTACTTACTATATAATTATATAGTAAACTGTAGTATACTGTAGAATACTATAGTAAATATTACAGTATTATCTGCAAAAATATACACTGTAGTAAATACTACAGTAATGTCCGCAAAAACACTACACTTTTTAACTGTAGTAAATACTACACTATTAAAATGTGCATATACCTGCCAATTCCCCTCCCCCATTTCGCAATTTGTGCCACCCATACAGTGCCTTAAAAGCCCATAAAGTATTCATCCCCCTTGGCGTTTTTCCTATTTTGTTGCATTACAACCTGTAATTTAAATGGATTTTTATTTGGATTTCAAGTAATGGCAATACACAAAATAGTCCAAATTGGTGAAGTGAAATGAAAAAAATAATTTGTATCAAAAAATTCAAAAAAATAAATAACGGAAAAGTGGTGCGTGCATATGTATTCACCCCCTTTGCTATGAAGCCCCTAAATAAGATCTGGTGCAACATTTACCTTCATAAGTCACATTATTAGTTAAATAAAGTCCACCTGTCACATGATCTCAGTATATATATATATGCGGCGTGTAATCTCAGACTCTTCATGTGCCCTTAAGCAACACTTAACCCTATTGCTTGTAAGTCGCTCTGATAAGACCCTAAATATGTAAATATATATATATATATATATATACACCTGTTCTGAAAGGCCCCAGAGTCTGCAACACCACTAAGCAAGGGGCACCAGCAAGCAAGCGGCAGTATGAAGACCAAGGAGCTCTCCAAACAGGTCAGGGACAAAGTTGTGGAGAAGTACAGATCACAGTTGGGTTATAAAAAAACATCAGAAACTTTGAACAGAGCACCATTAAATCCATTATTAAAAATGGAAAGAATATGGCACCACAACAAACCTGCCAAGAGAGGGCCGCCCACCAAAACTCACGGACCAAGCAAGGAGGGCATTAATCAGAGAGGCAACAAAGAGACCAAAGATAACCCTGAAGGAGCTGCAAAGCTCCAAAGCGGAGATTGGAGTATCTGTCCATAGGACCACTTTAAGCCGTACACTCCACAGAGCTGGGCTTTACAGAATAGTGGCCAGAAAAAAAGCCATTGCTTAAAGAAAAAAATAAGCAAACACGTTTGGTGTTCGCCAAAAGGCAAGTGGGAGACTCCCCAAACATATGGAAGAAGGTACTCTGGTCAGATGAGACTAAAATTGAGCTTTTTGGCCATCAAGGAAAACGCTATGTCTAGCACAAACCCAACACCTCTCATCACCCCGAGAACACCATCCCCATCATGCTGTGGGGATGTTTTTCATCGGCAGGGACTGGGAAACTGGTCAGAATTGAAGGAATGATGGATGGCGCTAAATACAGGGAAATTCTTGAGGGAAACCTGTTTCAGTCTTCCAGAAATTTGAGACTGTGACGGAGGTTCACCTTCCAGCAGGACAATGACCCTAAGCATACACTCAAGTGGTTTAAGGGGAAACATTTAAATGTCTTGGAATGGCCTAGTCAAAGCCCAAATGTTGTAGTCATTTAGCAGACGCTCTTATCCAGAGTGACTTACAGGAGCAATTAGGGCTAAGTGCCTTGCTCAAGGGCACATCAACAGATTTTTCACCTAGTCAGCTCGGGGATTAGAACCAGCGACCTTTCAGTTACTGGCACAACGCTCTTAACCACTAAGCTACCTGACTTAAAGATTGCTGTACACCAGCGGAAGCCATCCAACTTGAAGGAGCTGGAGCAGTTTTGCCTTGAAGAATGGGCAAAAATCCCAGTGGCTAGATGTGCCAAGCTTATAGAGACATACCCCAAGAGACTTGCAGCTGTAATTGCTGCAAAAGGTGGCTCTACAAAGTATTGACTTTGGGGGGGTGAATAGTTATGCACGCTCAAGTTCTGTTTTTTTTGGTCTTATTTCTTGTTTGTTTCACAATAAAACATATTTTGCATCTTCAAAGTGGTAGGCATGTTGTATAAATGAAATTATACAAACCCCCCAAAAAATCTATTTTAATTCCAGGTTGTAAGGCAACAAAATAGGAAAAATGCCAAGGGGGTGAATACTTTCACAAGCCACTGTAAGCGAGAAACCTACATGTCAAGTATACACCATATATTGTGTTTCCTATAGGTTATAGTCCCGTGTAGCTCAGTTGGTAGAGCATGGCGCTTGCAACGCCAGCGTTGTGGGTTCGATTCCCACGGGGGACCAGTATGAAAAAATATGTATGCACTCACTAACTGTATGTCGCTCTGGATAAGAGTGTCTGCTAAATGACTAAAAATGTTATAGAAAAGTGCAGAAGCTCTGAACTATCCGTTTAGACCACAGTCCTACCTACAGGTTATGGAAAATGTGCTCTTTTAGTATTTATTCAGTATGTTTCCTGAAATAGACCCCCCTTTTTACATTTACAAAAAGGTAATATGTGTTTTTAATTCTGCCGCCGCTCTGCACACACAAGCTTGTTAGCTTGCTTTCTCAAGTTCTAGCATCTAGACCAACTATACATCTACTGTATATTGTAGCTCTAGACCAACTTAGTAGACATCTAACTAGAATATACAGTAGATCTATCTAGACCACCTATTTATTTCAAAAGTAATCACAAACAACATTTCTAATGTAAATATAAATGTTTATTTTTGGAGAGGTGAGGAGAGAAGAGGAGAGGTAGGTGGCTGTTGGTTTGACACCTGCTGGAGGTAGGTTCCCCTTGGGGGCCTAAGGGTGAAGAGGAAGGGGTTAGAACGACCCATCGAGAGCTGCAACAAAATAAAAACAGGACATAGGGGGGTTAAGGTTAATCCTAGGGTCAAAGGTGAGTTAGAGTTTATTGATTATGTGTTAGGGCTATAAAATGTTCTACTCCTGACCTTAATGCTACGTATCAACTGTCACTGTACAGTTTCATTTCTCTTTCATTCTCTACCATCCTACTCACCAGTCTGTCTTTCTTTCACCAATGCCTCTTGCTCCTCCTTCCTCCTCTCCAACTCCTCCCTCATCCACTCCTTGTCTTTGATCACCTCTATCCATCCTCTCTTTATGTCCAGGAGTTTGGCTTGATTTGCAAGAGCATCCTCCTCTCTCCATCTCCTCAATATGGACTCCTGCCTCAGCAGATTCATTTTCATCCTCCGTTTCTTTACACCTCCTCTCTCCTTCTTCAGCCTCTCCTTCTCCTTCTTCATTATCCTTCCCTCTGTCATCTCCTTCGCTAGCTGCGCTCTCACCTTCACCTCCTCTCCCTTCACCTCCTCCACCCAGGTCTGAACATTCTCCTCCCTGACCCCATCCTTTCTTCTATCAGTCACTCGCTTTTCAGAACGATCAAATCCCTCTCTCCCCTTATAATCGTATATTTTCTTCCCACAGTTCTTCCTCCTCTCCTCCTGCACCTCCTTCGTCTCAATCTCCCTCCTGTCCTCCTCCACCTTCTTTCTATCGAATGCCACCTCTTTCCTCTCCTCCGCCACCTCCGCAAGTATTTGAAATGATTCCAAATAGTATTTGAACCCAGGTCTGAACCCACTACAACTAACAACCCATAGAATAAGAATTAATAGAACCCATACATTTACGCCATTTAGAAGACACTCTTATCCAGAGCGACTTACAGGAGCAATTAGGGTTAAGTGCCTTGCTCAAGAGCACAGACAGATTTTTCACCTAGTTGGCTGGGGGATTTCGAACCAGCGACCTTACAGGCCCAACGCTCTTAACCACCAGGCTACCTGCCACCCTATGAATCATTCTAATTCTATGGGTTGATAGTTGTAGTGGGATATAATATAGAATTGTAATGAATAGAACCCATATAATGAATTATTATAATTCAATGGGTTTATTGTAGTGGGATAGAATATATAATTAGAAAGAATAGAACCCAAAGAATGAAACATTCTAATTCTATGTAACAATCAAACCTGGGTTCAAATCTGTGCTTGATTGAGCTTGCCTGACCCATTGGAACTAATGAAATAGTCCCAGAACTGCAAACCCCACCCATCTGGCACTCTAGACAGGCTGAAGCAAACGCTCAAAGTATTTGAACATTTTTGAAAGATTTCAAATACTAGGCCTATTTTAACCCAGGTCTGCTAACAACATTATACCTTTCCATGATGAGGAACGTGCACCATTAGTCCAATAATATAATGGAGTAGTTTTAACTAACAGTTTAGGAACAGTAAAATACAAAGTAAATAGAATACATAAAGTAAAATACATAAACTTGACACTCACTTTAGAGACTGTCTGTCTCCGCGACCTTCCCTTCATGGTCAAGACAAAATACTTTACAAACAATATACACGGAGCGTACAAAACATTAGGAACACCTTCCTAATATTGAGTTGCACTCTCTTTTGCCCTCAGAACAGCCTCAATTCATAGGGGCATGGACTCTACAAGGTGTCGAAAGCGTTCCGCAGGGATGTTGGCCCATGTTGACTCCAATGCTTCCCACAGTTGTGTCAAGTTGGCTGGATGTCCTTTTGGTGGTGGACCATTCTTGATACACGGGAAACTGTTGAACATAAAAAACTCAGCAGCGTTGCAGTTCTTGACACACTCAAACCGGTGCGCCTGGCACCTACTACCATACCCCGTTCAAAAGGTACTTAAATCTTTTGTCTCGCCCATTCACCCTCTGAATGGCACAAATACACATCCATGTCTCAAGGCTTAAAAATCCTTATTTAACCTGTCTCCTCCCCTTCATCTACACTGATTGAAGTTGATTTAACAAGTGACATCAATAAGGGATCATAGCTTTCACCTGGATTCACCTGGTCAGTCTATGTCATGGAAAGAGCAGGTGTTTCTAATGTTTGTACACTCATTGTATAATCAAACAAAGCAAAAAAAATCGACAGAACAACTTTACGTAACAAGTAAAATAAATAATATCAAGTAATATAATGATTTAAAAAAATAGACTAGAGTAAAGTGACAAATAAAATTTGATTTGAATATTTCGCAGGCGTTCGCAAATAGTAGTAGATAGTGTTGGTAGCAGTAACATTGGAATGTTTACACCATCCCTTGGCAATTGAAATGGTCATGTCATAGAGGTAAATTAGGATAGATTTATATCTGTGATGTCATCACAGTTCTGGAATTGCAAATAATAATGATAATTTTGCAGACCCAAGGTGCAAAAAAATTATACAATAAAATAATAATCTAAAACACAGAACATAGAACACAGACAACAATCAAAGCTATGTACAGGTGTCGCCAGATCCGGAGGACATGAGAACAGAATTAGCAGAGGTTCTTGAAAGCTTTTCTGAAAAGCACAGTCTTGAGCAAATATCAATATGCCAACATTCTATATTATGTAATAATGATAGGCCAACATCAGTGGCCTCTACAATGATAGTACTAATACATAAAACACACAAAACAAACAAAGAAAAATAGCCAAAAAAACACTAGAATCAAGACAGTTCAGATCAGCCTTCCTTCCCCCAATCCCAACCTTAACCATTCATCGGGAAAAAGCAAAACTGACCACAGATCAGCGTAAGAAGTTCTATTAATTTAGTATACCCTGCAACGGCATAAGGATAACATCCAGGTAACTTGGCACATGAGACACAAACAGTTGTCATATTTGTCCAACACATTAAACTATTGGCTCTCTGACAGACCTATTTTCTGACAGCCTAAAGGCTTTTCTTCCTCATTCTACTACGCAGATACTAACTCAGAACGAAAGAGGACAATAGACACTTCTGTATTCCCCAGTGTGTTTGCGTTGGTGTAGTAAAAGCAACAATGTAACAACAATTGCATCGTAAAAAAAGTGTGGTGAGGTCATGCTGGAGCTAACAGGGAGACACTGTCATCATAGCTATTGTAGAGTAATATTCACCCTTCAGGGACGGGAAATATACAGCGCATAGCGAGACAGCACACTGTCTTATTGTGTAACAACGATGACACTTCGACTGGGCTCTGGAATGGAGAGCGGAATGCAACAAAAATACTGAGCTAGGTAGCCTTCATACATGCAAGCATGGACAGGAATTTGATAGATTGAAAAAACACAGTATAAATCTTTATAGAATCAAAAACTGGAGGAAAAATACAAATAGGGTAAAGGAACGACTTTGTATGTCTAGAAAGGGAGCTAACCAGCAGGAAAATGATCTACTGTATTGTCACGGTTGAGGTTTGTAAAATGACTCCTGCAAGCACCGGGATGCAGAGGAGAACCACTTCACCCGATAACTGTAGTTGTTAGAGTTATCTTCACCCGATTACTCTTATTAAGAGAGGAACACATGTTGACAACAGTCTGTTAGAGTCAACAGTATTGCGCTGCATCTAAGGTAACTAGAGAGAGCTGGGATCTCCCTACTCTTCAACTCTTCAGGGCTTAATATCCTGCAGGGATTAGAGCTTTTTTCCAAAACAAAAGACCATGATACAGTAGAACAGGTTCTGCATGTACAGTTGAAGTCGGAAGTTTACATACACTTAGGTTGGAGTCATTAAAACTTGTTTTTCAACCACTCCACAAATGTATTGTTAACACACTATAGTTTTGGCAAGTCGGTTAGGATATCTACTTTGTGCATGACACAAGTAATTTTTCCAACAATTGTTTACAGACAGATTATTTCATATATAATTCACTGTATCACAATTTCAGTGGGTCAGAAGTTTACATACACTAAGTTGACTGTGCCTTTAAACAGCTTGGAAAATTCCAGAAAATGATGTCATGGCTATAGAAGCTTCTGATAGGCTAATTGACATCATTTGAGTCAATTGGAGGTGTACCTGTGGATGTATTTCAAGTCCTACCTTCAAACTTTGCTTGACATCATGGGAAAATCAAAAGAAATCAGCCAAGACCTCAGAAAAATAATTGTAGACCTCCACAAGTCTAGTTCATCCATGGGAGCAATTTCCAAATGCAAACAATAGTACGCAAGTATAAACACCATGGGACCACGCAGCCGTCATACCGCTCAGGAAGGATACGCGTTCTGTCTCCTAGAGATGAACGTACTTTGGTGCGAAAAGTGCGAATCAATCCCAGAACAACAGCAAAGGACCTTGTGAAGATGCTGGAGGAAACAGGTACAAAAGTATTTATATCCACAGTAAAACGAGTCCTATATCGACATAACCTGAAAGGCCGCTCAGCAAGGAAAAAGCCACTGCTCCAAAACCGCCATAAAAAAGCCAGACTATGGTTTGCAACTGCACATAGGGACAAAGATCGTACTTTTTGGAGAAATGTCCTCTGGTCTGAGAAATGTCCTCTGGCCATAATGACCATCGTTATGTTTGGAGGAAAAAGGGGGTGGCTTGCAAGCCAAAGAACACAATCCAAAACGTGAAGCACGGGGGTGGCAGCATCATGCTGTGGGGGTGCTTTGCTGCAGGAGGGACTGGTGCACTTCACAAAATAGATGGCATCATGAGGAAGGAAAATTATGTGGATATATTGAAGCAACATCTCAAGACATCAGTCAGGAAGTTAAAGCTTGGTCGCACTTTTTTGTTGTTGTTTTATTTTACTTTTTTATAAAAAATAAATGCACTGTTGGTTAAGGGCTGTAAGTAAGCATTTCACTGTAATGTCTGCACCTGTTGTATTCGGCGCATGTGGCCAATACAATTTGATTTGATTTGAAATGGGTCTTCCAAATGGACAATGACCCCAAGCATACAAGTTGTGGCAAAATGGTTTAAGTACAACAAAGTCAAGGTATTGGAGTGGCCATCACAAAGCCCTGACCTCAATCCTATAGAAAATGTGTGGGCAGAACTGAAAAAGCGTGAGCAAGCAAGGAGGCCTACCAACCTGACTCAGTTACACCAGCTCTGTCAGGAGGAATGGGCCAAAATTCACCCAACTTATTGTGGGAAGCTTGTGGAAGGCTACCCGAAACATTTGACCCAAGTTAAACAATTTAAAGGCAATGCTACCAAATACTAATTGAGTGTATGTAAACTTCTGACCCACTGGGAATGTGATGAAAGAAATAAAAGCTGAAATAAATCACTCTACTATTATTTTGACATTTCACATTCTAACTGACCTAAAACAGGGAATTTTGACTAGGATCAAATGTCAGGAATTGTGAAAACAGAGTTTAAATGTATTTGGCTAAGTTGTATGTAAACTTCCGACTTCAACTGTATGAATCATCTTAGAGTAGGAGTGCTGATTTGGGATCAGTTTTTCATAATGAATAAGATTGCATGAACAGGGGGACCTGATCCTAGATCAGCACTCCTACTCTGAGATGCTTTATCCACACAGCCCCTGACCAACACCAGCACTGAGAACAACTTGTGCGTTTGTGTTGAAAGTAGTGGATGGCCCTCATAAATAGCCATAAGATTAACTATAATATTCCTAAAGGGATTTTTAGGACAGCCACCAGCGTTTAAAATGACTGCAATTATCCCTCCTCTCTTAAATCCCTATCCATCTGCTGGAGTCACTGATAATAATATAGCCAATCGACTGTGTCATCTGTCATCTTAAACTAGCTTGCTGTAAGTCTATGTGAGTGAGTGAGTCTATGTGTGTGAGTCTTTGTGTGTGTGCGTGTGTGTGAGTGAGTAGAGAGAGTGTGAGAGAGAGAGAGAGAGAGCGAGAGATAAAGTGTCTTATGAATGTGTCTCCTGGATTCTTCAGACTTGGTTGTGTCTGGAAGACACTGTGTGTGTTGTTGTTACTACTGTTGCCCCCTAGCTGGAATATTAGAAACTGCAGTAATGTGCTGATTTTTTCGTCCAATATAATCAAGCATTGATCTGAGTCAAAAATCAGTTATGTCCAACTATGTGTCTGTATTGGCTACAGTGTTAGAGTTACTTGCAAAACTTCTACCTTCAGTTCACCTTGCCTGCCCTCCCATAAGACACCAGTCTGTCTGTAGAAACAATGCGTACCAAACCAGTCTGTCTTATCTCCCCATAGACCTCCTGAGGTTATGATTGGTTGCTGCAACCAGTGGCTGGAACTGATAGAATGGATAAAGCTTCATGCACTCTCTCTTACTCTATATGCTCTAGTCAGAAGGAAAGAGTCCCATATGGTGTATTTCAAGCTTCGGAAGACATCTAATTTATGTGATTATGTGTATTATGCAACGTCAGATCCCAGATACTTCTGTGTGTGTGTATCATACATAGCATTACCTTGCAACATTCACTCCTTTCACTTGAAATAAATTAAACTAAGTTAACATTGACAGTTCAACCTCAGTAGACTAAGTATGCAGTGAGGCTGATATCTACGTTAGAGCCTAAATGTCTGCTATCATTCAAGGTTAATGGGGAATAAACATTTGCCAATGGACTGGTGCTGGGTGCTCAGTGTTTGCAGAAGGTAAAGATGTTGACTTTACTACGCTGGTTCATGTAGAGTTCAACATTTGCTTATAACCAAGGGTTTAGGGTGAGCATTAGTATTGAAGGTTGAAGTCCAGGGCACAAGTCTGGCCACATTAGCTTTTGACCTTATAAATGCACTTTACAATGTAGGCTGATGACATTTGCATAACATAGCCTATTCATTGTGAACTGATCAAACACACTGCATTCCAACTTCTATCTTCATATGCTATAAGAGCAGAAGACGGGGCGGCAGGTAGCTTAGTGGTTAAGAGCGTTGTGCCAGTAACCGAAAGGTTGCTGGTTCTAATCCCCGAGCCGACTAGGTGAAAAATCTGTCTGTGTCCTTGAGCAAGGCACTTAACCCTAATTGCTCCTGTAAGTCGCTCTGGATAAGAGCGTCTGCTAAAAATGTAAAGACAATAGAACATAAATACAAAATCATTAATATTTTCTCTTACGTATGCTTGGTTACTTCAGTACCACTCCTCTCCCACTGTGTGGGTGGCACTGAGGTAATGTAGAAAATGTCAGACTTCACTTTGCACCACAGTATTGTGACATGAGAAAATGGAGACCATCTGACCTTATGACACACACGTATGCACACTTGCATGCATGCACCGGCACCTACAAACAGACAGACAAACACAGACAGACAGATGCACACACACACTCATGCACGCACAAACAAACAGAAAACAGATTGTCTGTGAAAAATATTAGCATGTCTCTGAGGCCATATGGTCTTAAAACAGTCTATGAGCAAACAAAATTGATAGGCATATCTTCAAACAAGATACAGTGGGGGAAAAAAGTATTTAGTCAGCCACCAATTGTGCAAGTTCTCCCACTTAAAAAGATGAGAGAGGCCTGTAATTTTCATCATAGGTACACGTCAACTATGACAGACAAATTGAGAATTTTTTTCTCCAGAAAATCACATTGTAGGATTTTTTATGAATTTATTTGCAAATTATGGTGGAAAATAAGTATTTGGTCACCTACAAACAAGACCTGCACCAGGCTGGGAAGACTGAATCTGCAATAGGTAAGCAGCTCGGTTTGAAGAAATCAACTGTGGGAGCAATTATTAGGAAATGGAAGACATACAAGACCACTGATAATCTCCCTCGATCTGGGGCTCCACGCAAGATCTCACCCCGTGGGGTCAAAATGATCACAAGAACGGTGAGCAAAAATCCCAGAACCACACGGGGGGACCTAGTGAATGACCTGCAGAGAGCTGGGACCAAAGTAACAAAGCCTACCATCAGTAACACACTACGCCGCCAGGGACTCAAATCCTGCAGCGCCAGACGTGTCCCCCTGCTTAAGCCAGTACATGTCCAGGCCCATCTGAAGTTTGCTAGAGTGCATTTGGATGATCCAGAAGAGGATTGGGAGAATGTCATATGGTCAGATGAAACCAAAATATAACTTTTTGGTAAAAACTCAACTCGTCGTGTTTGGAGGACCAGGACGACTGATCCGTGTAAAGGAAAGAATGAATGGGGCCATGTATCATGAGATTTTGAGTGAAAACCTCCTTCCATCAGCAAGGGCATTGAAGATGAAACGTGGCTGGGTCTTTCAGCATGACATTGATCCCAAACACACCGCCCGGGCAACGAAGGAGTGGCTTCGTAAGAAGCATTTCAAGGTCCTGGAGTGGCCTAGCCAGTCTCCAGATCTCAACCCCATAGAAAATCTTTGGAGGGAGTTGAAAGTCTGTGTTGCCCAGCGACAGCCCCAAAACATCACTGCTCTAGAGGAGATCTGCATGGAGGAATGGGCCAAAATACCAGCAACAGTGTGTGAAAACCTTGTGAAGACTTACAGAAAACGTTTGACCTGTGTCATTGCCAACAAAGGGTATATAACAAAGTATTGAGAAACTTTTGTTATTGACCAAATACTTATTTTCCACCATAATTTGCAAATAAATTCATTAAAAATCCTACAATGTGATTATCTGGATTTTTCTTTCTCATTTTGTCTGTCATAGTTGACGTGTACCTATGATGAAAATTACAGGCCTCTCTCATCTTTTTAAGTGGAAGAACTTGCACAATTGGTGGCTGACTAAATACTTTTTTCCCCCACTGTACTTCTGGTTTTAATGAAAAAATCCAAGATGCATCAATAAACAGAGTCATAAAGCTGGGATAGAAGGCTCCAGAAACTGTGTCCCTGTTCGCTATTTAGTGCACTACTTTTGACCAGGGTCTATAGAATATGGTGCCAATTTGGACGCAGTCACAGACAGATATGCTCTTCAAAGCACACAAGTGCAGAGCAGACGACCCCATCGAGACTGGGATTACTGATAAGCCTGAGCGTTTGATGGGTAAACGGTCTTCCTGCCTTTATCAATCTCAAACAGAGAGCTTTTTCCCTCCATTATTTTGCGGCAGGTCTAACTGATAAGATGTAGAGCCCAGAGTGCCCTGAAAGACTTTCCACTGACCAGCGTCCACCGAGACAAAATGTGACTGCAAAAGTAAGAGAGGAGCAGGAGAATGCATGGTTTGTGTGTATGTCCTACTGCTTTGTATAACTTCCTTATTCTAGAGTATTGAATTCTACTCAGCTTCTGATGCTTGTTCTAAGTGATAGGGAGCGTTATGCGTTAGGTAGGGCCTTGGGGTTATGTGGTCTTGATGTGCTTTTAAAAAAATCCCTAATCGCCCATGGAAGAGACACTGATCGATAAAATGGACCTATGTTTATACAAAATCTATTTGTCAAAGAATAACAAGTCTTTGTCATGACTACTGTGATTATCAGCTGCATTGAATGTCATTGAGATACCAAGTTATAAACTGTTTGGTAATGGAACTAGTAGTGGTTATTCCTTCCTTTTAGTATGCTACACACGAGTAAAAAACTGTGTGAGAGAAAACTGAGCTGCTCAGATGAGTGAGACGACAAAGATATTCAAGTGTTCTGGTGGTGGTGGTGGGGGAATGACGGTAATCCGTCAGAATACATCTCGATACAGGAAGCTGTCGGAGCCAGTTGAAGATGAGTAAGATATGAAGCAGGTCTGAAGTGTTTTCATCCTCTCCTCGTCTGTCAATGAAAAGATAAAAACAAGTTGATAAGTGTCTGGTGCTAGATCCTAGTGTCATTGTCCTCAGTTGTCACCATGCGGGGATGGGTTCAATTCCATTTCAATTCAGTTAAAGTGAAATGACAATTCAAGAATTGAATGTGTATTTTTTTAAATTGTAATTTCAACTCACTTCCTAAATTAACGGAATTTAAATGGAATTATACACCAACCCTTGAGGACATAATGTTAGTTATACACATTTGTATTTACCAATTGGGTAACACTTTACTTGACACCCAGCGTCATAACATGTTATGACATGATCATAACCATTCCATGACACAATAGCCTTCGTGTCAACAGTATGTTTATCTTGTGTAATTCTTGGGGAAATTTACCATATAAATAATCATTGTGATTGTGCACACATTGATGTTAGACATGCACCTACCCCAATGCTCTGTTGCTGATGACTGGGATGAATGCAGGAGCAGATTTCAGGAGCAGGAAAAGACACTTAAGAAACAAACTTTCAAATGAAAGGAAACTTCTTGGCAAGGAAAAAACTAATTTGAATAAATGTGGGTTTGACACTTATGTAGGTGACATAACCAGCCATAAAATAACGCAACATACTGCATGTCACAACAGGTGTAAATATTTGGATCATTACAGTGTTATGACCATATTATGACAGGTTATGACAAGTTATGTCAGCTGTTATGACATATTATGACATGATTATGACCGTGTCATATCGTGTTATGACACTGGTGTCAAGTAAAGTGTTATCATTAATTGTGATAAAATAAGAGACAATCTCCAGGAAATGTAATAGCAAAAAAGACTATTGTTTGTCAGGCTGTACCTGTCTCATTAGACCACAAAGGCACTGACATCATTCCACATAAGCAGTAGTAGGTTAACCAATCTCTCTCTCTCGCTCTCTCTCTAACCATGACCAAGGCAAAGAAAATAATCTCTCTTTCTCTCTGTCTGTCTCTGCTGTTTCCTGACAAGGGTTGGGGAGTAACTGATTACATGTAATCGGATCTCTTTTTTTTTTTTTTTTTACAGCTGTAAGCAGTTACGTTACCAGCTAAAATATTGTTATCAGATTACAGATACTTTTGAAAAACTAGATGGTTACTTCTTGGATTACTTTTACATTCAGAAAGGATGTTTGCAAAAAAATACATGACACCTTTCTGTTTTCTCAATGTTATTCAATTCAGCATTGAAAAAAGCCGCAAGTTTAGGTTTGTTCCACCTGAGCGTGTGACCACAAGTCAGAGACCACTATGATGTCACACCAAATGCATTTCAGTTTGATGGATCCTTTTTGTCTTCTTCTAATGCCTCTTAACAGGAAAGTAATCCAAACGTAATCAGATTACGTTACTGAGTTTGTAATCAATAGCGTAACTTTTGGATTACCCAATTTTGGACAGGTAACTAGTAACTGTAAATTACTACATTTAGGATGTAACTTACCCAACCCTGTTCCTGACTGACAGTACATTTATATGCTAGCTGTCTGTGAAATGGATGGAGTGCATTATGAAGGAAGGCTTACATAATAGCTTCTGAGGTTCTGTATTTTAGCTAAACATAGCAAAACACCTTTGGCTATATGGCTGAGCTCTGTCTGCTTTAATAAACAGCCTGATGTTGCCTTCGAAACCTCTGTAATGCTGCGTCCATCAATGAGACACTTTCCCAGACAACCAGCTGGGGGCACTGTGGAACTGTCACTGCTCCACGCAGCACGCAGCCCCCTGTTGATTTTACTCTGCAGTGATGGTTTAAATTGAACATAGAATGCAAGTGAGAGAGGAGGGGGAGTGAAATAGCAAGAAATGGAGAGAGAGGAGAGAAAGAGCAAGACATGGCGAGAGATGAGGGAGCTAGAGAGAGAGAGAGAGAGAAAGAGAAATTGAGAGATAGAGTGCAAGAGGGTGTTAATATACCAAAGCAAGAGTGATGTGCTACGTACCTTTATAGCCAGATCTACACTGAGTGTACAAAGAACACCTTCCTAATATTAAGTTGCACCCCCCACCTCAGAACAGCCTCAATTTGTCGTGGCATTGACTCTACAAGGTGCCGAAAGCATTCCACAGGGATGCTGGCCAATGTTGACTCCAATGCTTCCCACAGTTGTGTCAAGTTGGCTGGATGTCCTTTGGGTGGTGGACCATTCTTGATTCACACAGGAAACTGTTGAGTGTGAAAAAACCCAACAACAGTTCTTGACAAAACCTGTGCGCCTGTTACCTACTACCATACCCCGTTCAAAGGCACTTCAATCTTTTGTCTTGCCCATTCACGTTCTGAATGGCACACATACACAATCCATGTCTCAATTGTCTCAAGGCAGAAACATCCTTATTTAACCTGTCTCCTCCCCTTCATCTACACTGATTGAAGTGGATTTAACAAGTGACATCAATAAGGGATCATAGCTTTCACCTGGATTAACCTGGTTAGTCTATGTCATGGAAAGAGCAGGTGTTCTTAATGTTGTTTTCCCTCAGTGTATGTATTTATTGCCTGGGTCGTTCCACCAATTTGGTGCCTTTTGAGAAGTGTAACTTGGTAAAAAATAAAACTTGTCAATTTATGGGTAACAGGGTTGACGTGCTATGCTTGAACAGCTCAGTTTTCCACCACAAAACACCAGAAAATAGCCAAAAAGAGTAGAACCAGCTCACCTTTACACTATGATTTGTGTAAGAGTTGGTGTGAGGTGTGACCCAGGTGCGGTGCAGGATAGACAGCAGGCAGTAGGCAGAGATGGTGAAACAAGGTTCTTTACTGGTGGTCCCAAAACCAGGATACAAAATAACTGATTTGTCACAAAAAAATAAAGGAGAGGGCAAATTGGTCTCCAAAAACAGGCTGACAGCAAACATATGAAATACTAACTATGACGGAAAACAACAATGAAACAGGGAGAACTCTTCTCAAGGACCTGTACATACGCCTCGCGATCAGACACTGATTCGTACTGTTTGGCAGAGAAAACAGAGTAAGGGAACACAGGGAAGTGAGGGCATAAATACACAGGTGAACAGGTAGAAACAGGTGACACCAATAGGATAATGATTAGTCCAGACTGTGAGTGTGGAGGTGCCTAAGGTTGTCGGAGGATGACACCTAGTGGGTCGCTCCAGAACTGCGACCCCCTCCTACAACAGATTTGACCATTAGATGTAAAAAAATAAAAGGAACATGTTCACCATATTAAAACGAGAGTTCAATTCACGTAACAGGGTTGACCTTAAAATTAGGGACGTAAATAACATGAAATAAATAACCTTCAGAAATGACCGTCAAAGCAACAAAATAACTAGGGCTTTACAATTAAGGTGAAAACTTGGAGAAATGTTGGGGTTAAGTGGGTTGAAATCTTCCTAGAAGTCAAAATGCTGAATTGTTTTCTCATATTATAAATCTGATTTATTGAATTATCCATGTGGTCTATGTTAAATGCCACTTCATTTAATATAACAGGCTGTTAAAATTAAATATTGTGGCTCAATTTCTACTTAAAATATCAATGGACACAAAAAGGCACTCTTTTCGTGGAATGACCCGCCTAGTTTGCAGCTCTCTTTATCACAACATTCTACATCCATCACATCCAGGTTCACATACCACATACCACATTCATTGCTGATTTGTTCCAGAAAATGTAAACAATTTTGGCACCAACCACTGTAAATTTGTACCAGATACATATTATACAACGCAAGATAAATCCCCAAAATCAGAGCAATCCTGGATAACATCAAATTCCCTTTACATCCAAATAACCTTCAGTGAACCTGATTTGTATAGCAATAAGATCAAGCCTGTCTTCCCACAGTCTGTAAAGCCAAGACAACATGGACATATGTAAAACAAATCTTCAATAACATTTATTCAAGTCTTCTCATTGAAATAATACAGTTATAAACCAAACAGGTAATTGATCAAATGTACGACAGATGTGTGATACAACTGAGCTTCACACACAGGGAAAATGTCAGGAGCGGTGGCGGTGATCGAGGTGGCAGTGACTCGGTGAGGCAGTGCGGTGACATTGTGGATGGATTAATGCAGTGCTGGGAGGCACGCAGACTCTTTTGCTATCATGACCTTGCCGACTGACTGCCACTCCACTCGGCCCTCGGAGGGGTTATTGCTCCTTAGGTAGGGCCTTAGCCGTGTCTATCAGACCCAAATCCTGCTTCCTTCCTGGAATGCTTCATATAGCTGTCTGTCTGTCAGACTCTGGGGATCGGCAAGAGCACGTTGTAGTGCTCTATGACAGAAGACTGTTTGGACTGACTGAAACTTGGCCAGGAGAACTTTCAGGAGTTGATGTGACATGTCATCCTGGGACGATAGATTAGGGACCCTGTTCAATCAACCTTAAAGCTACAATCTTGGATTCGTTTTTTCAGCAAAATGGCAGGCCCACCACATACAGCTAAGTTTAGGGACTCTGTTCAAAAAACCTTTTAGGAAAGGAAAGGCCTTTCCCTCCTTGAGGGAATCTGCCGCACTGGAAAGGTTTGAAGGGCTGGTCTGGTGACACACATTGAAAGTACCTGACTATATGGACACAGCAGTGCTTTTGTATGAAAGTCCTGCTCATAAAATGGCACTAACAGGCCTACCATAATTTGACATACAACATGAGATAGCGCTTAAACACTTGACACGAACACCCAATTAAGATCAGTTAGAGAGCACATATTATGGGCTTTTACAACAAATATATAACAAAAATGGTCTACTCTATGATAACCTTGTTTTAATTACGCAATTACATGGCCGACTCACAACCGCTCTCCCTCTCTTCGGTGCGTCGTTTAAACCAGCCCCCATAGTCAAGGCCATTTGTTCGGCATAATGATAGCTTTGAACTTGCAGGGGAAATGTTATGCAAAAATCTTCTGCTTTGAAGCGGAGCCAAGTGTGCTTATTGAACAATTAGCATAGTTTTTCTGGTCCTAATCATCCAGAGACTACAGTTGGCAAAAGGGGGTTTAAAATAGAATAAAACATATATTTTACAAGCTGCATCTTAATACCTGATAACATGCCCTAAGGCAAAAGCATTGATTACTGTGGTGTTCCCAAAATTACCCCATGGGGGGAATTGACTGTCTCTTTAAAGTCTATTTTAGGCGTTCCTGTAGAGCAACTAGTTAGAATAAAGCCTTGCTTGTTCACTGTGGAAGGGAGTGGGCTCCACTATACCTTTGGATGTAATCTCATCTTCATTGAAAACAGTCAAAAAAGGTTGGGTACATATTAACTTGTATTTACGTGTAAAATAGTAGTTATATAGGCTACTAGTGGATATTATTTAATTTGACTATCAAAAAAACTAAACAAGACAATACTCTCACAACAGGGTATATCAACCTGTATTTACCAAATGACAGTTTAATACTACATGATGACTGACTGCCTTAGTGGATAAACTATAGAAAGAGGGAATTAGAGATCGGAGAGTGAGGATGTTAGCTAGTCCTCTCACTACAGCTGTTGCAGAGAGGGGAGATAGGAGTCAGGAGGTTAATATATCACGTGTGGCTCAGCAGGGTTGTGGGTTCGATTCCCACGGGGGACAAACGAATCTGAAAATGTATGCACTCACTACTGTAAGGCGCTTTGGATAAGAGCGTCTGCAGAACAATGTTAATGTTAGTCTCTCTCTCTCATTTTAGGTTGTTTATGCGTCCCATGTAAATGAGTAAATTCTTTCCTTCGATCCCCTTCTCTGAGAGTGACTCATGCAAGCCGTAGATCATTTTTAGAACATCACAACCCATTAGTGTCATGGAAAACTACGCCCACCTGTCATTGACTGGCTAAAGAAGCACAGACATTCAGAAAGGTATTTCGAGTAGAGTGAGCTCCGGATGCGTATTGACTACAAATGGTTTGTAAATGGACGGTGGACAGTCAGTCAGATAAATCAGATTAGAATTTAAGAGAGTACCCAGGGCCGTGATTATCAGAGCTCTGCTGCTGATGCTGAAATGGGTGCATCTGAGTTGACGTGTTCTGTTTTTATGAGTGCTAAACCATTGCTGAAGATGACCTTGAGGGGGTCTGAAAAGTCTGTGTGTGTGTCTGAAGAGTGTTTGTGTGTGTGTGTGCGTGCATGTGTGACAGTGTGTGTGTGTCCAGTTTTTACAGCTTTTATCTATTGTCTTTTACATAAGCCTGCCATGTTTGGACTACATACTCTTGTAGTCACAGCAACACAGGCAAACTGATGAGAAGTGCAGGCACAATCCCTGATCATCTTTGGAGAGACATCTCAATAACATCTATTCTTGTTCTACACTCTTAGAAAAAAGGGTTCCAAAAGGGTTCTGCGGCTGTCTCCATACGCGAACCCTTTTTGGTTCCAGGTAGATCTCTTTTGGGTCCCATGTAGAACCCTCTGTGGAAAGGGTTCTACATGGAACTCAAAAGGGTTCTTTCTACCTGATACCAAAAGGGTTCTACCTGGAACCAAGAGGGGTTATTCAAAGGGTTCTACTATGGGGACAGCTGAAGAATCCTTTTTGGTTCTAGATAGCACCTTTTTTTCTAAGAGTGTACAAGCTCCTATCATTGTTTTTTCAGGTTATCAAGGACAAGGTCTACAGTATGTTGGGTTGAGCCATTGTCAGTTATCTGGGTGCCTTAGGTAAGTAAACGCTATTGTTAGCAGAGCCGTACATATAGCCATTGAAATTGTACCGTTTGAAAAATCTGTTTACAATTCACATATTCTTCATTTTGACAGCTCATCATAGAGACATAGTGTTGTTAAATTACAGTTAATATCTCTCTCTCTGGTCCAGTGACCTGTGATAGCTCCGTTTCATCTTGACTACATAAAGCCTGATGTTTGCGAACAGTTAACTCATCACTTCTTATCAGAGCATATCTCCTGTAACTGAGATGAATTACAAGAGGTCCCTCGTCATCAAAACTAGCGAGCTCAAGTTATAAATGATATTTGGCTATGTATGCCAAATATGGCACTGCCATGTCGGCATTAATCTCTCTTGTTTTCTCTGTACTACTTTCTTTCGGTGCAGCGACGCAGTCACTAATCGTGTTGTGTGCCTCTGTGCTGGTGTGCCAGAGCCTGGTACTCACACAGAGGGAGATGTACCTTCAATTATTGATTGCAGCTATTACAGACCAAACCTCTGCTGGGTTATTTTGGAACTAACATGGGATAAACAGGCTGCAGCCTCCAAAAGGACCCACAAGACCAGCTTGTTGTTTTTGAATACATTAGCATTGTAGATTTGACCTCGGGGAGCCATCCTAACACCTGTCTGGTGATGCATTAGCACCTTGAAACAACATTTTTTTCAGAAGATAGCTACATTTTAATGGTTTTCTCACTCAAAGGCAAGCAGCTACGTGCCAGGACTCAGACTCAAGGTCATGCATGGGCTCAGCATTCCATTTCATTCTTTTAATTTGTATGCAGTAATTATATATGCTTCAGCAAACACAGGCCTAGTGGCATCAGGTATGGCTTTTGTTCCTTTCCTAACTTAGGAAGCAAACGCTCCATTTTAATGCTCCATTTTAGGCAATATTGTAGACTTGTTTTACTTTCTTACTCCTAGTTGCAAGGGTTCATTTAAGTAATGGTAGGAGATAGACCAAAGCAATTTAGAAGCGCTCGTAGAGGATAATTAATTATTTATTTATGATAGCACAAATTAGTTTCATTGAATGCCAAACAACAACAATCCAGTCCATGGTGTAGCCTATGTTTTAAAATGTTGCTGTTTATTATAGCTTAAGAGCTGCAATCTAGGTTGTTTAAAGGATGGGCTGGCCTGCCTGCTCTGCCCTGCATCCTCTGATGAACGGTGAATTGCAGGTTCCCACACACCCAACTCCAGTGTGCCTATTAGGTGTGCACTGGGATGTGAAACAAGCTTTTGCACCTGTCGAAGTGATGCGCCCCTCGATCTCCAACACCCCCCTGGGACGCGCCAAGGTGAGAGAGTCTCTCAGAGTCCCCCGGGAGTGAGCTCGCTCACAAAGAAAACATTTGGAATACATTTGGAACAGATGTGTTAAGTTATTTCTTTCTACCTCTTCTCCCCCCTCCTTTGCCACCGCCAGCACATTGTACTCCTCTAGCCTACCACTTCCCTGAGTCAAGCAGCTTTGTCTCTGTCTAGGCAAGGCACCACCAGACTACTGTTACGGGGCTCTCTAGCCCACCACCAAGCTCATCTTGTAGTCATGATGCACAACATATCTCTGACCCTGATACCATCTTTGACTTGTTTAATCATTGAAAACAAAAGGCAAGATGGTTCAAAAGGAAATCCGGACGGGTCGGTCCTCTCCAATCCATTTATATTTTTCTTCTCGCCAGACTGCTGGAGTAATGAGGCATATTAGTGGCTGTTCCAGATAAAAGGAGAACACCCAGAGAGCATTTAAGATCCCTATCTCATTGACAAGAGTTAGGGAGAAGTGTTGAGCCCAGATCTGGGATCAGAGATAAAGTTTCGGCTCTGATCTAGGGACGGGGTCTGCTCTCTCTCTAATCTCCGGCACCAGTCGTGGAACGAGTTAGCCATTTAGCGACCACCCCCACTCACAACACAAGATTCACCCCATGTTAACATTGCTAGCAAGAAGACAGCAAGAAAGATGGACTTGGCTGGTAGTTACAGTAATTATTGTTTAACCCCACAATGTCTGTTACATTCTACTATATTATGAGACTGATCTGACAGAGTTGTCTAAACGTGCAGTATCATTATTAGTGAATTGTGTGGTTTTTACCTGACTTGAGGCCATATTTATCCATCAGATCCTACATTTGGACCTTTTAATTGCTAAATGTTCTAGTCTCATTAGACCCAAACGATCTCACACACCACTGCACATTTGTATACGCACATAGACACATTATTGAGTGGGATAGGGGAACACTGTCATCCTAAGTAGAAATCAGAGTGCACCAAATGACACACCATTCCCTTTGTAGTGCATTACTTTTGACCAGGGCACATAGGGGTCTGGTCAAAAGTAGTGCCCTATATATAGGGAATAGGTTGCCATTTGGGACACAACCAGTGGCAAGAATTTGGTCTTTAAGGTATTATAGATTTTTGTAAATCGCTGCTGAGTCTTTGATTTCTGGGCTTGTCAAAAAATGCTGCAGAGGATGTTTTCTCTTCCCCCCGTTTGAGCATGGACAAATCCTGCGAACGATGATCGAAGAAGAGCTAATTTATGCAAATAAGTCAGTGGAATGCCTCACCTTAATTACTGTGATTGAGCCAGTCAGCAAACTTTCTCTCTTCACCGTCTTTTTTGTGTGTGAGACCAGTGAAATGTATTTGCACAGAGTTAATGACAGGCCCTAAGACAGATCAGTGAAGAAGGGTATTATTACCCTGTAGGCTTCCAACTAATCGTATCACTTGTCTAACTGCACCTTTTTGGACACACTCAGGGTATGCGTCCCAAATTGCAGCCTATCCCCCATAGGGCTCTGGTCAAAGAAAGAGTACTATATAGGAAATAGGGGGCCATTTGGGATGCAAACATGGCCCTTTAACCCTCACATGTGGGACATGGCTCGTTTTACTGCATCTGACATCACATGCACCTGTCCTATTCTGAAGGCCATTCCCTGTAACCTACACTTGCACTCAGTGAAAACTCAAAAATCCATTTCAATTGAGCCCAGTTCAAATCCAGGATCACATTCCCTCTGCCCCCGCGTGCTTGAGTCCTGGCTAGCACTCACAATAATGACAGTCTGTCTGCCACTTCAGTACACAGGATACACATACGCGTGCACACACACACACACACACACACACACACACACACACACACACATTGTGAAGGGAGGGTATATTACTGGAAATGTTCAAAGTTTACCAGTAAACTACCAGAATTTTGGTAGCTTTCAAGTTTTTGGGTACTTCAGATTATTATGTTTCAGCACTAAACTGGTGGCAGTTGTAAAAAAGGTAAATAGTTGAAAGAGTTGCAGAATTAATTCAAAATAATGCCATTGTTGATTAGATGCTTTTTTTCATTAATTAAGCTATTTTGAATATAATAAATTAACAAATATATATGAATACATTTTCTTTACACACACACACACAACACAAACACACACACACACACACACACACACACACACACAAAGGAATGGAAAGCTCAAGGATAAAGGACTGTGAGAACTCCTCTGGCTGTCGAGCTGTTACACTAAACCTTTCGAAACTCAAAGGGTGTGTGTTACTGTGTCACACCACAGAGAGTTGGTACAGAAGCCAAGGCTGTCAGTTCAGACCCCATTTTACTTTCTACCGTTTCCGCAGTGGCTGCCTTCACTGCATATCACCCAGGAAATGTAATTTGAACTCAACTTGTCTTGGCATATAGTAGGATGTGTGTGTGTGTGCATGTGTGTGTGTGTTCGCACCCAATAAACATACCATCTGTGCTTCTATGAATTTCGACATTCAATTGTGTTTCCACAAGGGTAAATCAATGAATCATATGTACACACATTTTCTCCAAAGTGCCACTGCATTAGGTTGATCTTTCTTGACGTCGGTTTGCGTTGTTGTGAAACACTCCGGCAGGCAGCGAGCCTTCACTTAAGTCCTCCTGACGTTCAGGCAAACAGGAAATTAATTCAGATTATCAATATTGTAATCGACGGCTCAGCAGAGACCTGTCATATAATATTCTGTATATGCATTTTTATTGCTGAAGCCGCCTGCACAGGACACACACACACACACACACACACACACACACACACACACACACACACACACACACACACACACACACACACACCATCAGCAGCAGCGTTGTGTAAAGTTGACAGCGTGTGTTTCCCGGATGATGTGGCAGACAGATTGCGTTCACTGCTGTAAATAAAAGGTAGAATAGTGCAGCCAAAGCAGGCCTGACAGCCAGACCATCTCATCTCACTGTGTGGTAAAACACAAACACATCCAGGCACCACGGATCAATATCAGCAATACATAACAATGTAGTGTTTCAGACCAAATCCACTCACTTCTCCTCAAAACATTGCAACTGTAGGTGTATTGGAAGCATGTCCACCACAACTCTTGTAAGTGTTGTGGTTGAACGACATAGGCTAAATGTGAAGTTACCTTACCTTTGGAGAGCAAACTCATCTCGTATGCTGAGTGGGCTATTATGGGGTGTTTTTCACGTGGGCTGCGGCGCAATGAGGTAAATAAAGGCTGACACGTTGCAATGACATGACAGAAACTATCATTATGATACTTTCTGTGATAAATTAGTGCTAAAAGCATAACCAACGGAAACGAAAGCCTGCATGTCCATAGATATTTTTATTGGCTCTCAAGATCTTAGGAGTAAAAATCTGATGCTAAGTTAAAAACCATGGGGAGTATAGTGTGGGGGAGGAGGAGGGGTGGCAGGGAGGAGGAGGAGGATGAGGGTTGGAGGAGGGGGAGAAGGAGAAGGTGGTGGTGGTGGAGTAGGATGCTGTGCTATCTTGGCAACCTCTGAGATCACAAGCTAGCAAAGCCTGTGTGCCCGACTGTGTTTCAGTTGCACCTACAGTATGTCTCATGGGATGGGCTTCCTGTTGAAGGACAAGAGCGAAGAAGAGGAAGGACAAGGAAAGGGTTATAGCCTTTCTCTCTCTCCTCCACTCTCTCTCTAGATATCTCTATCTCTGCTTCTCTCTCGCTCTCTCTTTTTCAAATTGATATTATATAATGGTATTGATCGTGTCTGGGCAGTTCAGTATCCAGTCACGTAATGATCGGCTAAATTTATAGTCAGGTAAATACATTATTATTACTAGATTGATTTGGCTAATATGAAGTGTCTGGGTCAGTTGGTTCTCTTTCTGTAGTATTACTTAGACATCAGGAAACATGACTTGCACTTTCTTCTAGTTGTTACACCGTTCCTGTTCTGTTATTTGTATTGACCTTGTAGCCGACAGCACTGGCAGTAACCAAACTATGAGGTGTATAGAACATACCATTTCTATTGGGAAATATCTCATCTCCAGTTTTGCCACTGATGCAAGAAAGGATGTTTATTGCATCAGATACAGTACTAAACAGTATGTTTCCAAGGAACTCATATATTGAGCAAAACAAAGACCATAGTGTTATATTTAATTATTGATTGGCACTCCTTTTGGTCAGATTTAGTTGAGAAAAACCCGAAACTGCAAAAAATTAATTGAACTAAAGTCAAGGTGCGGTCGACTGTCTTTTGTAGTCTGTGGATTATACACTTGTTTTTGAATACTGCAAGCTCTTTCCCTCTGCCTTTCTGAGAAGGAGCTGTGCAACTCAAATCCTCATTCCCTGGTATCCCGATCCGCTCCTGAATGAAGAGCAGATCCGTCAGCCTGCCATGAGATGAAGAGATCAGTGGAAACATTTCAGAGGAGTGAGCATCCAGAAGCCCTACAAGTGCAATTAAGTCAGGGCTAGGAGGTGTGTAGAGGCTGTGACACTCTGGCTCCATGGACTTTGATTATTGAGCCAGGGTTGTTCATTTTCTGTTGGGTGTATTTCTATGTTGGTTTCTAGGTGTTCATTTCTATGTTGTGGTGGTTATTATTCATGTGACTCCCAATCGGAGGTAACGAGTGACAGCTGTCGGCTCGTTATCTCTGATTGGGAGCCATATTTAAACTGTTGTGGTTTCACTGTGTGTTTGTGGGTTTTTTGTTCCATGTACAGTCATTTGTCACTGTGGACTTCACTATCGTCATTCGTTTATTTGTTTTCGTGGTTGCTTTGTTTAAATAAAGTCATCATGTTCACTCAACGCGCTGCGTATTGGTCCGCTTCCTCAGACGAGCGTGACAGAAAAACCCACCATAGAAGGACCAAGCAGCGTGTCCAGGAGCAAGACAGCTGGACATGGGAGGAAGCGCCTGGTAAGGAGATCGAGAGGCTGGCGATGGCCCAGGTGGGCAAATCGTGGTCCTGGGAGGACATGCTCGGGGGCAAGGGACCTTGGGGGAAGATCAAGGCCCTGGCGAGAGAGGAGCAACGGCGTCAGCAGGGCCATCATCGTTGGAAGGACGAGAGGCAACCCCAAAAAGTTTTTGGGGGGGCACATGGCTTAAGGCTGGGCAGCAGGAGGCTGCTACAGGGAGACGTGGAGAGAAGGCTATCGGATTACGGGAGCCATTGGCGAGTAGAGGAAGGGAAGTTGTTGCGGCACGGCGTGAGAGACTGATGTGTGTTACCAGTCCGGTCCGGCCCGTTCCTGATCCCCAGTTAAAGCCAGTGGTGTGTGTTCCCAGTACGGACCGGCCTGTTCCTACTCCACGCATCAAGCCCACGGTGTGCGTCGCCAGCCCAGCCCGGCCTGTTCCTGCTCCACGCACAGAACCTACGGTGTGCGTCGCCAGCCCAGCCCGACCTGTTCCTGCTCCACGCACAGAACCTACGGTGTGCGTCGCCAGCCCAGCCCGGCCTGTTCCTGCTCCACGCACCAGGGATACGGTGTGCGTCGACAGCCCTGCCCGGCCTGTTCCTGCTCCACGCACCAAGGATACGGTGTGCGTCGACAGCCCAGCCCGGCCTGTTCCTGCTCCACGCACAGAACCTACGGTGTGCGTCGCCAGCCCAGCCCGACCTGTTCCTGCTCCACGCACAGAACCTACGGTGTGCGTCGCCAGCCCAGCCCGGCCTGTTCCTGCTCCACGCACCAGGGATACGGTGTGCGTCGACAGCCCTGCCCGGCCTGTTCCTGCTCCACGCACCGGATACGGTGTGCGTCGACAGCCCTGCCCGGCCTGTTCCTGCTCCACGCACCAAGCCCACGGTGTGCGTCGCCAGCCCAGCCCGGCCTGTTCCTGCTCCACGCACAGAACCTACGGTGTGCGTCGCCAGCCCAGCCCGGCCTGTTCCTGCTCCACGCACAGAACCTACGGTGTGCGTCGCCAGCCCAGCCCGGCCTGTTCCTGCTCCACGCACAGAGGATACGGTGTGCGTCGACAGCCCGGCTCGGCCTGTTCCGGCCACTCGCACCAGGGATACGGTGCGCGTCGCCAGCCCGACCCGGCCTGTTCCGGCCACTCGCACCAGGGATACGGTGCGCGTCGCCAGCCCGACCCGGCCTGTTCGGCCACTCGCACCAGGGATACGGTGCGCGTCGCCAGCCCGGTCCGGCCTGTTCCTGCCACCCGCACCAAGTCTACGGTGCGCGTCGCCAGCCCGACCCGGCCTGTTCCTGCCACCCGCACCAAGTCTACGGTGCGCGTCGCCAGCCCGGTCCGGCCTGTTCCTTCTCCCCGCACTAGCCCTGAGATGCGTGTCCTCAGCCCGGTACCTCCAGTTCCGGCACTACGCGCCAGGCCTAAGGTGCGCCTCAGACGGCCAGAGTCTGCCGTCTGCCCAACGGCGCCTGAACTGCCCGTCTGCCCAACGGCGCCTGAACTGCCCGTCTGCCCAACGGCGCCTGAACTGCCCGTCTGCCCAACGGCGCCTGAACTGCCCGTCTGCCCAACGGCACCTGGACTGCCCGTCTGCCCAACGGCGCCTGAACTGCCCGTCTGCCCAACGGGCGCTTGAACTGCCCGTCTGCCCAACGGCGCTAAAGCCGCCCGTCTGTACTGAACCTGCAAGCCGCCCCGTCTGCCATGAGCCTTCAGAGCCGTCCGCCAGACCGGAGCCGCTAGAGCCTTCCGCCAGACAGGAGCCGCTAGAGCCTTCCGCCAGACAGGATCAGCCAGGAGCCTTCCGCCAGACAGGATCAGGCCAGAGCCTTCCGCCAGACAGGATCAGCCAGAGCCTTCCGCCAGACAGGATCAGCCAGAGCCTTCCGCCAGACAGGATCAGCCAGGAGCCTTCCGCCAGACAGGATCAGCCAGATCCGTCAGCCAGCCATGAGCAGCCAGATCCGTCAGCCAGCCATGAGCAGCCAGGTCCGTCAGCCAGCCATGAGCAGCCAGATCCGTCAGCCAGCCATGAGCAGCCAGATCCGTCAGCCAGCCATGAGCCGTCCAGCCAGGATCCGCCAGAGCCGTCCAGCCAGAATCCGCCAGAGCCGTCCAGCAAGGATCCGCCAGAGCCGGCCCAGCCAGGATCCGCCAGAGCCAGCCAGCCAGGATCCGCCATTCAGTCCGGGTGCTGCCCCTTAGTCCGGTGCTGCCCCTTAGCCCGGTGCTGCCCCCTTAGCCCGGTGCTGCCCCCTTAGTCCGGTGCTGCCCCTGAGTCCGGTGATGCCTCTTAGTCCAGTGCTGTCCCTTAATCCTGTGGGGTTTAGTTGGGGGTGGTCATTTGGAGGAGGCTACGTAAGCGGGTAGTGACTATGGTGGGGTGGGGACCACGACCAGTGCCAGAGCCGCCACCATGGACAGACGCCCACCCAGACCCTCCCCTAGACTGTATGTTGGTGCGCCCGGAGTTCGCACCTTTAGGGGGGGGTACTGTGACACTCTGGCTCCATGGACTTTGATTATTGAGCCAGGGTTGTTCATTTTCTGTTGGGTGTATTTCTATGTTGGTTTCTAGGTGTTCATTTCTATGTTGTGGTGGTTATTATTCATGTGACTCCCAATCGGAGGTAACGAGTGACAGCTGTCGGCTCGTTATCTCTGATTGGGAGCCATATTCAAACTGTTGTGGTTTCACTGTGTGTTTGTGGGTTTTTTGTTCCATGTACAGTCATTTGTCACTGTGGACTTCACTATCGTCATTCGTTTATTTGTTTTCGTGGTTGCTTTGTTTAAATAAAGTCATCATGTTCACTCAACGCGCTGCGTATTGGTCCGCTTCCTCAGACGAGCGTGACAGAGGCTACTGCTAATATAATTTATTTGATTTATTTAACCTTTATTTAACTAGGCAAGTCAGTTAAGAACAAATTCCTATTTACAATGACGGCCTACCAAAAGGCAAAATGCCTCCTGCGGGGACGGGGGCTGTGATTAAAAATACAAATATAGGACAAAACACACATCACGACAAGAGAGACACCACAACACTACATAAAGAGAGACCTAAGACAACACCATAGCATGGCAGCAACACATGACAGCACAGCATGGTAGCAACACCACATGACAACATGGTAGCAACACGACATGGCAGCAGCACACCATGGTAGCAGCACAAAACCTGGTACAAACATTATTGGGCACTGACAACAGCACAAAGGCAAGAAGGTAGAGACAACCATATGTATGGGGTTTGCATATAGAGTATTACAGTATAATATGATATATACACGCAGAGAGAGAGAGAGAGAGGGAGAGAGAGAGAGAGAGAGAGAGAGAGAGAGAGAGAGAGAGAGAGAGAGAGAGAGAGAGAGAGAGAGAGAGAGAGAGAGAGAGAGAGAGAGAAAGAAAGGAGAGACGAGAGAGAGAGAGAGAGAGAGAGAGAGGGAGAGAGAGAGAGAGAGAGAGAGAGAGGGAGAGGGAGGAGAGGGAGAGAGAGAGAGAGAGAGAGAGAGAGGTAGAAGGTGTTAATGTACCAAAGTAAGAGTGATGTTACGTAGAAGGAGAACATAGATTGGCTCTGTGTCCATGGCCATAGAGATTTATAGAAACTTATGGCCACTATAAATGCAACTGAGATTCCTAGAGATTCCTCTATTATTGACAGAACTTAATTTATTCTGTTTCTACAGATCTTGCAGTGGAAGGGAAACCCTAGGGAGAAGAGTCCTTCATGTAATATATCATTCAGCAGTGCAATGTTCTTGGCTCAGATGATCTGTCATCAAATATCTAATCATTGCCTTTTAATTCAGAGGGTTCATGAAATATGCATTGCGGCAACTTTGGAATGGAGAGTGAAATGGTGCTCCCTGCTCGGCTTGGAATCTGGGCCAGATTTCTACAGCCGTCTCTGCAAGAGCCAAAATATTGAGCCTGCCTGCCTGACCAATGGACATACTGTAGATGGCACCGATACATGTCAGAACAGCAGTGCTTCACTCCTTCCTACCTTCCTTCCTTCCTTCCTACCTTCCTTCCTTCCTTCCTTCCTTCCTTCCTTCCTTCCTTCCTTCCTTCCTTCCTTCCTTCCTTCCTTCCTTCCTTCCTTCCTTCCTTCCTTCCTTCCTTCCTTCCTTTAGTCAAATTGTTTGTAACACACACATGCACGTGCACACGCATGCATATGCACGCACACACGCACACGCACACGCACACGCACACGCACACACACACACACACACAATATTGTCTGCAGTGCGATGACATTTAATAAGGCACTGCTGGACTGACCTCAACTGATGGGCTGTGGCATATATTCCTGAATTAGCTGTCACCCCGACTGTAAATATGAACCTCCAGTCTGAGCAGGGATTATTTATCCATTCTCCGGGGTTGTGCCCCAAATGGCACCCTATTCTCTCCATAGGGCTCTGGTCAAAAGTAGTGCACTATATAGGGAATAGGGTGCCATTTGGGATGCAGCTGTTACATGGCCCAGGGCCCAGAATATGGATGGTAAATGTTGTTTCTGCTTTGTTGTTGACTGATGCATAGTCACCACCATGCACAGCAATCTGCAGTAAGCAGTGGTGTCTCACTTTATAGATGGCCCACTAGCTAGTAAATTCTACAATGTTCTCACTCAGTACTCTGAGGTTGTACAGAACATATCAAGTGTAATTTGCGAACCGTGTGGCTGGTAATTGGTTTGTTTCTACGTGCATCGATGCCTCATACAAATGTTTCAAACTGCCCATGGCATACAACTGTGATGTAGCATGAAAACATGTGTATGAAGCATTAATAGTGCCACATAGTTCAAGGGAAAATATCCCCAATTGACTCAAATTGTGATTGTTAGACCCCTATTACATTAGGCTATTGTAAGGTAAGGAGGATGAGGATAAACATTGTTTGAATGCTACATGTAATGTCAGGATAACAGCTATACCAAACAGAGGTCCATTGATTTAACATAAGGAGCTTGGTGTTATCAATTAGTCGATAGGTCATGGTATAAATAGTAGTCGTAAAGTCATCCAGCTTTTGAAATTCCAATTCCAACGTATAGGCATATTTCTTATACCCTTGCCTATTGAGAATAGTATGAGTAAGGCTGTGCTAGTCAAATTAAATCTTGAGATCCTCCATTAAATGTTAATATGAGACAGGGTTTGAGAATTCATTGACGCTGGTAATATTGCATGTTCTATGATATGCTTTCCCTGTGATCTGCTCATAAAAATGTATAACTCACTCGGTCACCATGGGAGAGCTAGCAGGATGATCATATTAATGTGCTTGCATGAATGTTAAATACTTTGGAAATGCGTAGTGTAGGGTGCTTGGAGCGTTGCCTATAAGAAAACCATGGTAGATTGTAATGACTTTTTATCTTAAGAGGGATTTTTATGTTTTGTTTTTGTTGTGGAAATGCCTGTGCTTCAAACCGAGCTTCAAGTATAGAAAGTGTTTTTTGCATACTGTATAAAGGCTATCATGTATCAAAATCAAAACTTTCATTGAATATCTTTGATACATTAATTAGATACATATCCCAATAGTTATTATAAGCTAGCTACATATGTATGTCTCAAATGATTTAGCAAACCAACAGAGGGTGATGATATGATACATTACTCACGGATATCTACACAGGATATAGGCCTTTTCATCATACCTCAAGATGAGACCGCAGGACCAGAATAGACTTTAGCAGGCAATTGGACTGGTGAGCACAACTAGGACAACTGGCAGGCTATTTGCTATTCCATCCGTGGAGAGGAACTAATACAGAAAATAGTTTGGGCATAGGGAAGCACTTTAGAAGACCTGGTCCCTCAAATGAAACAACCTGCCCACAGTGTAAGTGGAGCTGGTTTAAAGTTCAGTATGGGTCGATAGCTACCCAGTACGAAATTACCTTCTCTTGCCACTGGCTCGCCTTGCACCACACACTGATATGTCACTTAGAAGTTAGCTGAAGGGAAGGGGAGGGCCGGGAAGAGGCCGGGACCCGCTTGGAGATCCCCCACACCCGTGTAATAAAGGCTCCTGACATTCAGCGCTTCTAAAGGAAGGCAGATAGAGCATGAGAGTTCTTTTCGTAAAGTGCCACCGAGATTGAATGTCTGTCTGGACAGCACAGAGAGAGCCAAGTCAGTTACTGGAGGACTCTGGGGAGAAACGATTTTATCGATTCCAGCCATCCACCTCTTCTCCTGACTGAAACCATGAGAGAGTAAGAGGGAGCAAGAAGTGGGAAAGAGAGAGATTAGAGAGAGAGTGTGAGAGGGGGAAAGAGAGAGAGGGAGAGGGGAGAGAGGGAAAGAGAGAGAGAGAGAGAGAGAGAGAGAGAGAGAGAGAGAGAGAGAGAGAGAGAGAGAGAGAGAGAGAGAGAGAGAGAGAGAGAGAGAGAGAGAGAGAGAGAGATAGCGGTGCCAACTCAGCCCAAAGCATTGTAAATATTGTGAGTGGTTTTCAATGGTGGCTGCTTAGACTAGACTAACTCAATAGCAGTGTATTTCTGTCATTTAATCTCTTACCAGGTGGTCATGGGATGCTACTATGACAGGAAATACAGTATGAGGTTTTCCTCATGAAAGAAATAACATATTTTCTATAAATATGTTGTTGGGAATGAATAAAAAAACGTATATACTCCACCTAATGTGAATGATTGAGGATCTGTAATATATTGAACTAAAACTATCCTGTAAACCTAAGCCATTTGTTTATAATAATAGTAAGAACTTTATCTGTATATCACTTTTCACACAGCAGTTCAACGCGCTCTCTACACACTAGAAAAATTTAAACTTAAAAATATAACTTGATCAAAATGTCCAAAAGATACTTCAAAATACACAAGCAGATGCTAATTGTATAACGTGGGTGGAAGTAAGATAAGTGACACATCAGTGAAAACATCAGCCACACAACAGTGTGAGGGAGATACAGGAGCATAATGGTTGTTAATTACAGTAGCGCCATCACATAATCCCATTCTGTTCTACTCTTTGTTTTAGAGGGAACTGTTCATATGGTACATTGCTAGTTAGGACGACTGTTAACAATTACAATCATCTTCACTCTTTAATGTACTGTTCTCATGAGTATAAATCTTACTATTGTGTAGAAAACGGTTAAAGTCAAGTGCAGTGGACAATGCTTACGTCCTGACATTATTTCTGAATTTAAATGGTGCCGTTAATCAGTTTCTTTTGAACTTGCAGTACAAATTAATTAACCGTGACCTTCAGGAACACAGCACATAAGGAGTGGTTAGAGTGTGTAAGGAAGCGTCCCAAATGGCACCCTATTCTCTTTATAGTGCACTACTTTTGACCAGGGCCCTGGTCAAAAGTATTGCACTGTAAATGAAATAGTGTGCCATTTGGGATACAGCCTAAGTATTTTCTGGGCCTCTCACCAGTAGCATCTGTTCTTGTTAATAGGCTACTATATAATTCACTATTAGCAGAGTGACCAGTGTAACCAGGGTAACCAGAGACCAACACTCATGTACTATTTCTACTCACAGAATGTTAAATAAGGGCGCAGGTTCTCCAGAGCAAATGAAATGGGCACACACACACAGCAAGTCAAGTGTGTTTGTACGTGACCCACACACACACAAATACACATAGGCAGGCAGGCACACACACAGAACTCAGTGGAGGCTGCTGAAGGGAGGACGGCTCATAATAATAGCTGGAATGGAGTCAATGGAATGGTATCAAACACATCAAACATGTGGTTTCCATGTGTTTGATGCCATTCTATTGACTCCATTCCAGCCATTATTATGAGCCGTTCTCCCCTCAGCAGCCTCCACTGACAGAAATACATGCAAGGACACACACAACACACACGCTTTGACGCTTCTCTCAAAATAGACTCATACCGTACACCTTTAACATGTTGTGCTTTCAATTGGTGGAACATACCCAGATGTCAGCAACATTCAAGCGAGAGAGAAAGAGAGAGGGAGAGCAGAGAGCGTGAATGAGTGAGAGAGAGAGAGAGAGTGAGAAAGAGAGAGCGGGAGAGCAAAGAGAGAGAGGGAGAGTAGAGAGAGAGAGGGAGAGCAGAGATAGAGAGGGAGAGCAGAGAGAGAGAGTGAGATAGAAAGAGAGAGAGGGAGAGCAGAGAGAGAGAGCAGAGATAGAGAGGGAGAGCAGAGAGAGAGAACAGAGAGAGAGAGGGAGAGCAGAGAGCGAGAGGGAGAGCAGAGAGAGAGGGAGAGCAGAGAGAGAGAGGGAGAGCAGAGAGAGAGGGAGAGCAGAGAGAGAGAGGGGGAGAGCAGAGAGAGAGCAGAGCGAGAGAGAGAGGGAGAGCAGAGAGATAGAGGGAGAGCAGAGAGAGAGAGGGAGAGCAGAGAGAGAGGGAGAGCAGAGAGAGAGAGGGGGAGAGCAGAGAGAGAGCAGAGCGAGAGAGAGAGGGAGAGCAGAGAGATAGAGGGAGAGCAGAGAGAGAGAGCAGAGAGAGGGCGAAAGAGAGCGAAAGCTCTGTTCATGTTAATTGCTGCGGCTGGATGCTTGACAGTGACATGCATACAGTGAGGGAAAAAAGTATTTGATCCCCTGCTGATTTTGTACATTTGCCCACTGACAAAGACATGATCAGTCTATAATTTAATGGCAGGTTTATTTGAACAGTGAGAGACAGAATAACAACAAAAACATCCAGAAAAATGCATGTCAAAAATGTTATAAATTGATTTGCATTTTAATGAGGGAAATAAGTATTTGACCCCTCTGCAAAACATGACTTAGTACTTGGTGGCAAAACCCTTGTTGGCAATCACAGAGGTCAGACGTTTCTTGTAGTTGGCCACCAGGTTTGCACACATCTCAGGAGGGATTTTGTCCCACTCCTCTTTGCAGATCTTCTCCAAGTCATTAAGGTTTCGAGGCTGATGTTTGGCAACTCGAACCTTCAGCTCCCCTCCACAGATTTTCTATGGTATTAAGGTCTGGAGACTGGCTAGGCCACTCCAGGACCTTAATGTGCTACTTCTTGAGCCACTCCTTTGTTGCCTTGGCCGTGTGTTTTGGGTCATTGTCATGCTGGAATACCCATCCACAATGCCCTGGCTGAGGGAAGGAGGTTCTCACCCAAGATTTGATGGTACATGGCCCCGTCCATCGTCCCTTTGATGCGGTGAAGTTGTCCTGTCCCCTTAGCAGAAAAACACCCCCAAAGCATAATGTTTCCACCTCCATGTTTGACGGTGGGGATGGTGTTCTTGGGGTCATGGAGTACGACCCTTGGAGTACGACCCTGCCTTACACAGGAAGCGGCACAGGTCCTAATCCAGGCACTTGTCATCTCCCGTCTGGATTACTGCAACTCGCTGTTGGCTGGGCTCCCTGCCTGTGCCATTAAACCCCTACAACTCATCCAGATTGCTGCAGCCCGTCTGGTGTTCAACCTTCCCAAGTTCTCTCACGTCACCCCCCTCCTCCGCACACTCCACTGGCTTCCAGTTGAAGCTCGCATCCGTTACAAGACCATGGAGCTTGCCTATGGAGCAGTGAGGGGAACGGCACCTCCGTACCTTCAGGCTCTGATCAGTCCCTACACCCAAACGAGGCCATTGCGTTCATCCACCTCTGGCCTGCTGGCTCCCTTCCTCTGCGGAAGCATAGTTCCCGCTCAGCCCAGTCAAAACTGTTCGCTGCTCTGGCACCCCAATGGTGGAACAAGCTCCCTCACGACGCCAGGACAGCGGAGTCACTCACCACCTTCCGGAGACACTTGAAACCCCACCTCTTTAAGGAATACCTGGGATAGGATAAAGTAATCCTTCTACCCACCTCCCCCAAAAAAAAATAAATAAATAAATAAAATAAATGTAAAGTGGTTATCCCACTGGCTATAGGGTGAATGCACCAATTTGTAAGTCGCTCTGGATAAGAGCGTCTGCTAAATGACGTAAATGTAAAAATGTAAATGTAAAATGTAAATGTCATAGGCAGTATTCCTCCTCCTCCAAACAAGGAAGGCGAGTTGAGTTGATGCCAAAGAGCTCCATTTTGGTCGCATCTGATCACAACACTTTCACCCAGTTTACATTTAGCAGACGCTCTTATCCAGAGCAACTTACAGTTTGTGCATACATATATATTTTTTTCATACTGGCCCCCTTCGTGGGAATCAACCCCACAACCCTGGCATTGCAAACACCATGCTATACCAACTGAGCTACATTCCTGCCAGCCATTCCCTCCACTACCCTGGACCAATTGTGCGCCGCCCCATGGGTCTCCCGGTCTCGGCCGGCTACGACAGAGCCTGGATTCGAACCAAGATCTCTAGTGGCACAGCGAACACTGCAATGCTGTGCCTTAGACCACTGCGCCACTCGGGAGGCCGGTTCAGTTCTCCTCTGAATCATTCAGATGTTCATTGGCAAACTTCAGACGGGCATGTATATGTGCTTTCTTGAGCAGGGGGACCTTGCGGGCGCTGCAGGATTTCAGTCCTTCACGGCGTAGTGTGTTACCAATTGTTTTCTTTGTGACTATGGTCCCAGCTGCCTTGAGATCATTGACAAGATCCTCCCGTGTAGTTCTGGGCTGATTCCTCACCGTTCTCATGATCATTGCAACTCCACAAGGTGAGATCTTGCATGGAGCCCCAGGCCGAGGGAGATTGACAGTTATTTTGTGTTTCTTCCATTTGCAAATAATTGCACCAACTGTTGTCACCTTCTTACCAAGCTGCTTGGCGATGGTCTTGTAGCCCATTCCAGCCTTGTGTAGGTCTACAATATTGTCCCTGACATCCTTGGAGAGCTCTTTGGTCTTGGCCATGGTGGAGAGTTTGGAATCTGATTGATTGATTGCCTCTGTGGACAGGTGTCTTTTATACAGGTAACAATCTGAGATTAGGAGTGTGCTCCTAATCTCAGCTCGTTACCTGTATAAAAGACACCTGGGAGCCAGAAATCTTTCTGATTGAGAGGGGGTAAAATACTTATTTCCCTCATTAAAATGCAAATCAATTTATAACATTTTCGACATGCGTTTTTCTGGATTCTGTCTCTCACTGTTCAAATAAACCTACCATTAAAATTATAGACTGATCATTTCTTTGTCAGTGGGCAAACGTACAAAATCAGCAGGGGATCAAATACTTTTTTCCCTCACTGTAACTCAGTGTAGGCCAGACAAGCCTGGGAACTGGGATTGTTGATGGTAATTAGATAAGACCATTATTATTATTATTATTGTTATAATGCTCATGCAAAGGCCCTGTGGGACCACATACTGTACAGTCCAGCACTCATCATCATGCTTCAAATTACAGGCAGTATGCAGATGGACAGAGGGAGTGGGAGTGGAGGCCTGGAACGGTCATTTCCATCTCCTCACTATAACCAAAACTCTTGCTCAGTGGTAGTCTAAGAATGCGTCCTAAATTTACATTTTAGTCATTTAGCAGACACTCTTATCCAGAGCAACTTACAGTTAGTGAGTGCATACATTTTTCATACTGGCCCCCCGTGGGAATCGAACCCACAACCCTGGCGTTGCAAGCGCCATGCTCTTCCAACTGAGCTACAGGAGGCACCCTGTTCCCTATATAATGCATTACTTTTGAGCAGAGCCATATCGGCCCCTGGTAAACGGTAGTGCACTATAAAGGGAATAGGGTTCATTTTGGGACATAACATAACTACAATGACTTGTCTTTCTGAGCCATAAATCCTAACACCTTGAATGTAGGAGGAACCGGCTTTATCCATGGATTGCTTAAGAGGCCTGGCTTTGTGTCAATGTATGTTCAAGTCTTAGTCTGGTGATTTATAAGTTGATGGGTTGTTGTTGTCCTTATGTATCTTTCATGCCATTTTTCATGGACAGCCTTCACCATTCAACATTCCCCTTGAGTTTATGTTATGTCCTATGTTATGGCTCCCTCTCTCTCTCTCTCCCTCTCTATCCTTAATCACATGTGAACACACACATTTACAAATGCACACACACATACACACACAGTACGTGGCAAGCACACACACACACACACTTATACACAATTACATGGCACGCACACATACACCTCGACTACGCCTTTGAAACACTATTAATATACAGTTGTCCTACCACATTGTCAAGCCATGTGGAGCGACAGGTCAGAAATGCTATTTGTGAAGACAGCAGTGGCTCTGTGTGTAATTCCATGTTAGTGTGTTAAGCTTTTGTGCCCTGGTGGCTGGCAAGGAAAGTATAGTATAGAATAGATGATATTTAGGTTTGAAAAAAATACATTGCCATTATCATGTAATCTAGCTAGCACAAGTTCCCTTTACTCTGGGCATTAGCCATTTGTCATATTTCCAAATTCCCCTATGCTTTTTTAAAGTAATTAATTAAATCTAGTGAGTTAAACACTTTGTAATTGTCATGCCGTTTGTTCTATAATTAAATACAGTTTTTTTCAGTTCTCTCTTCCATTTTCTCGTTCTTTTCTTTTGGCCCCCTTAGCCAATGAACAAATCCACTTATGACAAGACAATTAATCTCTATGATAAAAGATGCAGCAACAAAGATCTGACTCTGTAATGTCTAATTACTGAAGTGTAAATAAGTGAACTCGTGTTACCAGACGGATACATTTAGCTATGGTAGATGGGGCAGATGGATATCAGATGAGGTTTTGTAGTTCCAGTTATTAAATAGTGGGAATCAAATACATGGGAATCAGCTAATTTAATAGAATCTTTAAAGAAATACAGTGGGGAAAAAAAGTAATTGTGCAAGTTCTCCTACTTAAAAAGATGAGAGAGGCCTGTAATTTTCATCATAGGTACACGTCAACTATGACAGACAAAATTAGAAAAAAATCCAGAAAATAACATTGTAGGATTTTTAATGAATTTATTTGCAAATTATGGTGGAAAATAAGTATTTGGTCAATAACAAAAGTTTCTCAATACTTTGTTATATACCCTTTGTTGGCAATGACACAGATCAAACGTTTTCTGTAAGTCTTCACAAGGTTTTCACACACTGTTGCTGGTATTTTGGCCCATTCCTCCATGCAGATCTCCTCTAGAGCAGTGATGTTTTGGGGCTGTCGCTGGGCAACACGGACTTTCAACTCCCCTCCAAAGATTTTCTATGGGGTTGAGATCTGGAGACTGGCTAGGCCACTCCAGGACCTTGAAATGCTTCTTACGAAGCCACTCCTCGTTGCCCGGGCGGTGTGTTTGGGATCATTGTCATGCTGAAAGACCCAGCCACGTTTCATCTTCAATGCCCTTGCTGATGGAAGGAGGTTTTCACTCAAAATCTCACGATACATGGCCCCATTCATTCTTTCCTTTACACGGATCAGTCGTCCTGGTCCCTTTGCAGAAAAACAGCCCCAAAACATGATGTTTCCACCCCCATGCTTCACAGTAGGTATGGTGTTCTTTGGATGCAACTCAGCATTCTTTGTCCTCCAAACACGACAAGTTGAGTTTTTACCAAAAAGTTATATTTTGGTTTCATCTGACCATATGACATTCTCCCAATCCTCTTCTGGATCATCCAAATGCATTCTAGCAAACTTCAGACGGGCCTGGACATGTACTGGCTTAAGCAGGGGGACACGTCTTGCACTGCAGGATTTGAGTCCCTGGCGGCGTAGTGTGTTACTGATGGTAGGCTTTGTTACTTTGGTCCCAGCTCTCTGCAGGTCATTCACTAGGTCCCCCGTGTGGTTCTGGGATTTTTGCTCACCGTTCTTGTGATCATTTTGATCCCACGGGGTGAGATCTTGCGTGGAGACCCAGATTGAGGGAGATTATCAGTGGTCTTGTATGTCTTCCATTTCCTAATAATTGCTCCCACAGTTGATTTCTTCAAACCAAGCTGCTTACCTATTGCAGATGCAGTCTTCCCAGCCTGGTGCAGGTCTACAATTTTGTTTCTGGTGTCCTTTGACAGCTCTTTGGTCTTGGCCATAATGGAGTTTGGAGTGTGACTGTTTGAGGTTGTGGACAGGTGTCTTTTATACTGATAACAAGTTCAAACAGGTGCCATTAATACAGGTAACGAGTGGAGGACAGAGGAGCCTCTTAAAGAAGAAGTTACAGGTCTGTGAGAGCCAGAAATCTTGCTTGTTTGTAGGTGACCAAATACTTATTTTCCACCATAATTTGCAAATAAATTCATAAAAAATCCTATAATGTGATTTTCTGGAGAAAAAAAATCTCAATTTGTCTGTCATAGTTGACGTGTATCTATGATGAAAATTACAGGCCTCTCTCATCTTTTTAAGTGGGAGAACTTGCACAATTGGTGGCTGACTAAATACTTTTTTCCCCACTGTATGTATTTTTTTTTACATTTAGTTGATATAACACATGGCTGGTGTGATGAGGTGATGTCGAAAGAGTCAGGCGCAGGAGGGTAAATCACAGAATAACAGGCTTTATTCCGCAAATACAGAGTTACGCAGAAATGTGTCAAACACTCTAGTGCGCAAAACAGGTGCACTGGAAAATACAAGGCACACGGGGAAATATCCCGTCAATACAAAATACATGGAGCTCCACTGAGCTTAGCTATCCTCCACAATAAACAATCACACACAAAGACAAGGGGGGCAGAGGGAATACTTATACCGGTACTGGTGAGGGGATATGAACCAGGTGTGTGTAATAAACAAGACAAAACAAATGGAATGATGAGATGAGGAGCGGCAGTGGCTAGAAGGCCGGTGATGACGAACGCCGAAGCCTGCCCGAAGGAGAGGTGGCAGCTTCGGAGGAAGTCATGACAACTGGTCCACTATACCCCACGTCATTGTACCTGCACATTATCAATTGTTCTTTACAGTGGAAGAAAATTATCACATCACTTATCATAAATCGTCTCTGACCAACACCTTTCTGAGGGAACATTATGTTAATTTGATGCTGTATATACTGTATATTATTCAAATTGTTGGCTATTATTTGATCCCTTACCTTCCTTCAAACGCAGTAAACATAGCTTTGCCTTTGGGGTTTTGGTTATCGTGTCTAATTAGAACCATAATATTATAATATTATTATTCCTGCACACCACATGGGACTTAATTTAAACACGTTACATTGTGTCCAAAAACCATGGGCTATGGGGATTACTCAACAAAGCTTTGGACACCGACACACATGTATTTCCAACAGGACATTGGTCTTCGGCCGGTGTGCTATTTATTTATTGTAAACAGTAAAAGAGAGAGAGAGAGGGCAGTCAACATTTCACGGAGAGGCAGATAGCCAGGACAGATGCAAGGACGTACGCTGGTGTGCCCAACAAAGATATGAATATTGGATCGGAGTGCTCAGGGTTTGGTGTATGTCATCCGTGACAGGCACGTAAGTCAAGTGGAATATCAAGCAGCCAGGGAATGTATCTGAAGAGCAGTGGACTGAAACCACTGTTTATACAGTACAGAGTTAGCTGCAGTGGCTAGGTCTCTCTCTCTCTCTCTCTCTCTCTCTCTCTCTCTCTCTCTCTCTCTCTCTCTCTCTCTCTCTCTCTCTCTCTCTCCACATACTTTCAATTAAGCAGCTTTCCCCTGCATTTATAGTACAGTACATACCCACTACCCACTCTCAATGACATGAGCCAGATTGTATACCATGTCGCCTTGGCACAATTACAAGAGCTGTCATCTCCGTGTACCAGCAAGGACTCAGAAGCTATTGGGACTCATCGTAGAAGCTATAACAATAATGTCAAGTGTGCTATTCCGACGAAAACAATCTCTGAAAACAATCCACATCACCCTCAGGTGGTTGTTACTCAGGGAAATAATCTCTTATACTGTTTCATGCAGTATGTCTTTACTCATATTTGAGCATTTTGTTGAGAATGTATTCAGCCCACATGTACAATTGATACCTTCTCCCATTGCTTAAAACCAACAACTTATTCTGGAATTCTGACAAATAGTGTTTAGGTGAACCTTAGAAGCAGTGGTGTAGTCTTGTTTTATGAAGGACATTGACATCCTCGTTGGACATTTCCCTCAGTATTTTTCCTCTCTGTGAGATGTTTTGTTTGTTTCAGTGACAGTTGTATTGATTTTGCTGTATTTTCAAAACAAACACATACCTTGGTCTTTCATAGGGATGCGTCTCAAATAACACCCTATTCCCTATAGTACACTACGTTTGACTAGAGCCCTATGGGCCCTGGTCAAAGTAGTACATTACATATGGAATAGGGGCCATTTGGGATGCAGACGTGGTCTTTTCTTGAGCAGCAACATACTGTAGCAGAATCCACTATAACACCCATGTCTCTATTAAGGAATGAAACAGGTTGCACAATAACTCAAGCCATGTGGGGTAGTTCTGTTCACAAATATAATTTACAGTCATAGTATCCATCCCAGGGATTTCCTTTGTGATTGAAATCACTTCAAAGCGCTCAGGTCTGTTACAGGACAGCATGTTCTGATTCCACATTGATTCAACAAAACATACACCATCATGTTCAATTCCCTTCAAAGTTGTCAATACATGTGAAGTGTTCCAAAAACATATATTTTCACATGATTTCACATGTGGAATTTCATGTGATATCATGTGGTTTTTCCCGTAAGGGTAATGAGTATGTCCAGCCAATAAGACAGAGTACAATGTGATAGAAATTAGTGTCTCTGTAGACACCCTATTCTCTATGTAGTGTACATAGGGCTCTGGTCATGCACTATAGGGAATAGGGTGTTATTTGGGACACAACCAGTGAGAAGTGATTATGGTCCCCTGAGAGATTATATAATCAAAGTTGGGACTGATTTCTCATGAACAGTGTGTTATCATGACATTTGTTTGCTTTGCCTTGAGTTTGGGAAGTATGCAATGATTCTCATAATATGACTGGTTGAGGTTGGAATTACCAAGACCTGCATTTTAGCTGTGCGGTTGATAGGTTAAGGTTAGGTTTAAGGGGAAACATTTAAATGTCTTGGAATGGCCTAGTCAAAGCCCAGACCTCAATCCAATTGAGAATGTGTGGTATGGGCCCCTTGTAGCTCAGTTGGTAGAGCATGGCGCTTGCAACGCCAGGGTTGTGGGTTCGATTCCCACGGGGGGCCAGTATGAAATGTATACACTCACTAACTGTAAGTCGCTCTGGATAAGATCGTCTGCTAAAATGTAATGTATGACTTAAAGATTGCTGCATACCAGTGGAAGGAGCTGGAGCAGTTTTGCCTTGAAGAATGGGCAAAAATCTCAGTGGCTAGATGTGCCAAGCTTATAGAGACTTGCAGCTGTAATTGCTGCAAAAGGTGGCTCTACAAAGTATTGACTTTGGGGGGGTGAATAGTTATGCACGCTCAAGTTCTGTTTTTTTGTCTTATTTCTTGTTTGTTTCACAATAAAAAATATTTTGCATCTTCAAAGTGGTAGGCATGTTGTGTAAATCAAATGATACAAACCCCCCAAAATCCATTTTAATTCCAGGTTGTAAGGCAACAAAATAGGAAAAATGCCAAGGGGGGTGAATACTTTCGCAAGCCACTGTACTTATGAGGACAAATATCAATGTAAACAATGGTTATTTTTGCCAGAACAGTTACTATTTCAACTAATTTATTTTGTGGTGCTCCAACACAACAATGTCATTGTAGACGGACAGGCAGTAGAGCAGAGAATTAGGATATTACATTTGCAAGCTCGTCTATCTAAACTGAGCATGAATACTTAGTCACACAAGCAGATGAAGTGTCCCTCGAAGTTGAAGCACCTCCCGTCGGCACAAGTTGACAGGTCCAGGCATTTGTCTACATCTGGGCAGAGTAAAATAATTTGGAGTGCTTGATATCTCAAAAGTCTAAAGACGCTGTCAAGGTTAACTCTTCGCCTTGAGGAACTGCCTTCATCAATAGGCTACATGACGTGGATCTCAGTGATGTGATGATGATGTAATAGCGAGTGATTCTGACCTTGTGCCTCAAAGTGTTAGAGTGTGTCAGACCTGGTTTGCAACCGTGGTAACCGACACTGACACCTATTTACTACAGGGCAATCGTCTCAGAGTCTCTGATCTAGGATCAGTTTTTCCTTCTAGATCCTAATGAATAAGATAACATGGACGGGGGGACCTGATTCTAGATCAGCACTCCAACTCTGAGATGCTTTATAAATACAGGTCTTAGTTTGTAACCAACACTGGCACCTAGGCTATTTACCTCAGAGCACGGTTTCTCTCTTCTTGATAATGCATTTCCTGGTGTGTGTACTGCTTCCTGATTGGCATTCAGGGGATCTGGGGAAGATCTGAAGACTTAATTGGGACGCTGTGAAGGCAACAGAGACCAATTACAGACAGTCCTGCGGTGCGTTTGAAACATATCAAACCTTTTGTCTTCAGAGGAGTTTAAAAGCATGGTATGTGCTGCCGGTGCACAATTGAAACCAATGTAAATGATGTCTTCTCTGGTCCATGCAATGTTTACATATACATGCAGTAAGAAAACAGATAAATTAGTTGACACACTATTTGAGGAAACATTATTTGATGCTTATTATTAGTTTTTTGATCATCATCATGGAACCTATACAGTGGGGGAAAAAGGTATTTAGTCTGCCACCAATTGTGCAAGTTCTCCCACTTAAAAAGATGAGAGAGGCCTGTAATTTTCATCATAGGTACACGTCAACTATGACAGACAAAATGAGGAAAAAAAATCCAGAAAATCACATTGTAGGATTTTTAATGAATTTATTTGCAAATTATGGTGGAAAATAAGTATTTGGTCAATAACAATAGTTTCTCAATACTTTGTTATATACCCTTTGTTGGCAATGACACAGGTCAAACGTTTTCTGTAAGTCTTCACAAGGTTTTCACACACTGTTGCTGGTATTTTGGCCCATTCCTCCATGCAGATCTCCTCTAGAGCAATGATGTTTTGGGGCTGTCGCTGGGCAACATGGACTTTCAACTCCCTCCAAAGATTTTCTATGGGGTTGAGATCTGGAGACTGGCTAGGCCACTACAGGACCTTGAAATGCTTCTTACGAAGCCACTCCTTCGTTGCCCGGGTGGTGTGTTTGGGATCATTGTCATGCTGAAAGACCCAGCCACGTTTCATCTTCAATGCCCTTGCTGATGGAAGGAGGTTTTCACTCAAAATCTCACGATACATGGCCCCATTCATTCTTTCCTTTACACGGATCAGTCGTCCTGGTCCCTTTGCAGAAAAACAGCCCCAAAGCATGATGTTTCCACCCCCATGCTTCACATTAGGTATGGTGTTCTTTGGATGCAACTCAGCATTCTTTGTCCTCCAAACACGACGAGTTGAGTTTTTGCCAAAAGTTCTATTTTGGTTTCATCTGACCATATGACATTCCCCCAATCCTCTTCTGGATCATCCAAATGCACTCTAGCAAACTTCAGACGGGCCTGGACATGTACTGGTTAAGAAGTGGGACACGTCTGGCACTGCAGGATTTGAGTCCCTGGCGGCTTGAGTCCCTTTGTTACTTTGGTCCCAGCTCTCTGCAGGTCATTCACTAGGTCCCCCCGTGTGGTTCTGGGATTTTTGCTCACCGTTCTTGTGATCATTTTGACCACATGGGGTGAGATCTTGCGTGGAGCCCCAGATCGAGGGAGATTATCAGTGGTCTTGTATGTCTTCCATTTCCTAATAATTGCTCCCACAGTTGATTTCTTCAAACCAAGCTGCTTACCTATTGCAGATTCAGTCTTCCCAGCCTGGTGCAGGTCTACAATTTTGTTTCCGGTGTCCTTTGACAGCTCTTTGGTCTTGGCCATAGTGGAGTTTGGAGTGTGACTGTTTGAGGTTGTGGACAGGTGTCTTTTATACTGATAACAAGTTCAAACAGGTGCCATTAATACAGGTAACGAGTGGAGGACAGAGGAGCCTCTTAAAGAAGAAGTTACAGGTCTGTGAGAGCCAGAAATCTTGCTTGTTTGTAGGTGACCAAATACTTATTTTCCACCATAATTTGCAAATAAATTCATTAAAAATTCTACAATGTGATTTCCCTGGATTTTTTTTCCCTCATTTTGTCTGTCATAGTTGACGTGTACCTATGATGAAAATTACAGGCCTCTCTCATCTTTTTTAAGTGGGAGAACTTGCACAATTGGTGGCTGACTAAATACTTTTTTTCCCCACTGTATGCAGCCGTTCTCCAGATGTTCTGTTTTAGTGATACTGTATATGTACTGTATGTTTTTCTATTAATCAGATCCTCATATCTACCGTCATAGCAACCACATGTGATGTTTTTAAGTATAAACACAACAAACATCTTCTGGCACATACTACAGATAGTGCATGTCTTTGAGTCCATATGGCTCATCACATGCAAGATGCTTCAATCTGCTCAGTACATGTTGCAATGCAGTGTTTAATCAATTTCTTATTCCAGTAATACGTGCTGCGTTCTAGGCTAATACAGGTGGAATACCATGGGGAAAATAGTTCTATGATCCAAATGGATGTGTGTGTAGACTAAATGTGAGGTTAATTTTTGTACAAGTGCAGGTTCTCAACTCTTTATTTAATAGTGTCTATAAGATGGAATAAGAATAGTTCTACCTCTGTTATTCTGCTAGGTAACCAGATCAAACCCTTAAACCTTTTCTCTACCACAGCCTACAGTAATGTTATAATAAAATATAATAATATGCCATTTTGGCAGACTTTATCCACAAGCGACTTACAGTCATGCTGATGCAACATTTTTTTTTTTTTTTTTGTGTATGGGTGGTCCGGGGGATCGAACCCACTACCTTGGCGTTACAGGCTCGTGCTCTACCAGCTGAGCCACAGAGACCACATGTTGCCTACAGTCTTGCCATTAACCCTGTAATTGAAAATCAAGAGAAGCCAACAAGTGACAATTGATTGCCTCGATCCCCATTATTATCAACAGTGTGTAAATTAGAGCACATTTCAGTTTCAAGTGCTTATGGTCTCTGTGTGGCTAATTAGGCTATGGAAGGGGCAGAGGAAGAGGCTGAGGATGCTCCACAATCATTTGTATCATGCAGGCTTTTCTTAATGACTGAACAGTGAACAGGGTAAACAATTTATGCATCCCAAATGGCACCCTAATTCCTATTTAGTGCACTACTTTTAACTAGGGCCCATAGGGCACTTTACTGTATATAGGAAATAGGGTGCCATTTGGGAAACAACTAATGTCTAGTCGTTCTAAGTGGAAGTCATGTGATCTTTTTCCTTTATGTATTACTGCAGACCCATTTCCCCAATGGTATAGTATACTATGGCAGGCACAGAAGGCTTCTGAGGGGAGAACGGCTCATAGAAATGGCCGGAACAGAGCAAATGGAATGGCATCAAACACATGGAAACCATGTCTTTGATGTGATTTGATACCATTCCACTGATTCCGTTCCAGCTATTATCACGAGCCTGTCCTCCCCCAATGAAGGTGCCACCAACCTCCTGTGATGGCAGGAGCTGGGGAAACCCTTTTTGGATTACAAATTCATCAGGGACCACCTCAAAATCAGAACACAACTCCGACTTTAGAGTGTGATAATGACATAATGACAAAGTGAAAACCTGTTTTTAGAAATGTTAGCAAATTTATTGAAAATGAAATACAGAAATCTCATTTACATAAGTATTCAGACCCCTGAGTCAATACTTTGTAGAAGCCCCTTTGGCGGTGATTACAGCTTTGAGTCGTCTTGGGCATGTCTGTATCAGCGTTGCACATCTGGATTTGGGGATTTTCTCCCATTCTTCCTTGCATATTTTCTCAAGCTCTGTTAAATTCAATGGGGAGCGGCATTGAAGAGCAATCTTCAAGTCTTTCCACAGATTTTCAATGAGATTAAAGTCTGGGCTTTGGCTGGTCCACTCAAGGACATTCTTGTTCTGAAGACATTCCAGCATTGCTTTGGCTGTATGCTTCGGGTCGTTGTTCTATTGGAACGTAAATCTTTGCCCCAGTCTAAGGTCGTTTGCACTCTGAAGCAGGTTCTCATCAAGGATTTGCCTGTATTTGGCTCCATTCATTGTTTCTTCTATACTTACCAGTCTTCTAGTCCCTACCGCTGAAAATAATCCCCATGACATGATGTTGCCACCACCATGCGTCACTGTAGGGATGTTGTTAGACAGGTGAAGAGCTGTGCCTGGTTTTCTCCAGACATAGCGCTTTGCATTCATGCGAAAGAGTAAAATGTTTGTCTCATCAGACCACAGAATCTGTAGTTCTGTCCGGTCATTGGGTTCTTGGTCACCTCCCTGACCAAGGTCCTTCTTGCCCGGTTGCTCAGTTTGGTCGGACGGACAGCTCTAGGCAGAGTCCGGTTAGTTCCTCATTTTTAAATTTTCCCAATGATGGAGACCACTGTGCTCTTGGAAACTTTCAACACTCTAGAAATTGTTCTATACCCTTCCCCAGATATACAGTGCCTTCAGAAAGTATTCATACCCCTTGACTTATTTCACATCTTGTTGTGTTGAAGCCTGAATTCAAAATTGATTAAATATTTTTTTTCACCCATCTACACAGAATACCCCATAATGACAAAATGAAAACATGTTTTTAGAAATGTTTAAACATTTATTAAAAATGAAAGTATTCACACCCCTGAGTCAATACATGTTAGAATCACCTTTGGCAGCGATTATAGCTGTGAGTCTATCTGGGTCTCTAAAGCCTTGTTCACACTGCAGGCCTTAAAAAACCCTCTTAGATGTAAAGACCCTGTTTAGGGGACCTGCGTGGTTCTGGTACCAGTTCCGACCCACATTTTTGCTTATAAATCGTTCTGTGGACAACATAGATTGAAATGGCTTGCAATGAGCAATAGCCCTGGTTCCCACGGGACACAGTAGTATATTTTCTGAGCCTGTGTGAAGTAGGGTGTGAAATCTGAAACCACTTGAAGCTGGGATGTCCCTCCTACCATTGAATTTGCTCTTCCAACTGTCCATCAACTCCTGGCTGGACCCTATGTCACAGCCACTGACAAAGCACATGCTTGCAATCGTTACGTCATTGCGCAACCGGAGAGAGTAGTTTCAGCACGGTACCACATTCTGAGATCAATTTATAGTCATTAATCTAAAATAATTAATATATAATAACGTTATGTTTGTCAAAGACGATTAGTATGAGATGAAAGGCGAGTTCCTAACGAGTTCAGAAAGCCAAGCTAGAGCTGTGTGAGACATTCACAACGATGGGGGCAGATGTTTCGATCAAGAGATAACTTTAGAAAGAATGCAAACACTAAACATACAAATATGTATTTTACAGTTATAAGGAAGGTGAAATCTTATAATTAGTCATTTTATAATTTGATTATACTATATTTAGAAAGCATATACGTTATTTCAAGCCTTAGTCATACAGTTTTGCTGAATAGGAAATACATCATATAAAATATTTCATATTTTTATCATATTTGTATTGTGTACTTGAGATTGTGTCCTCAAAAGTGACTACACTGCAGGAATTTATAAAAATATTTACCAGAAAGGTGAGATTTTAATCTTTCTTTTGAGTATGCAGTGTTATATCTAGCCTAGTTGTAAAAGAACGGACATCTGCACAGTTTCACATTGAACATCACTCTGTCGTTTAATGACATGTGCCACGCATTCTGACAACCCATTCATCCGTAACGCAGCACACTGTCGTAAACCATAACAACGTACAGTACGACGTACAGCACGTCGTACCATACATAACATTTCCCCCCCTTCCAAAACCAGGGACTGGTACCATATATAAAATGTCCATAGGGCAAGAACCTAGAGTGATACCTGTAAGAAATAAACATTAACCCTTAAACGGATGGACTCTCCAAACTAGCCAGTTCAGTCCATTAACCTGGAGGTTGACTAAGACACCTAACGGAGCCTAAGAATGAAAAGAGGTTAAGTAGTCCCCAGATAAGCAGGGCGAGTTCGTGCCCGCATAGGCCTTTCTTCCACCGTCACCGCTTGTGGCTCTGGCCCTTGGGGAACCCACAGAGGCTGGGGCTCAGGTGGTAGTGGTGGAGGAGGTCCATCCGGTGGCGTCTCTGGCCTGCATGTCTGTTTTGTGTGCCTTCGTGTTCCTTGAGGGGCAGGACTTTTCTGAGGCGGCTGGCGTGCCAGCGTGATCCATTGCTCATCATGAATGTGGCGGGCCCCAGTTGTCGACTGACCTGCAAGGGGTCCGACCAGAATGAGGCCATTTTGTTGCACCGCTGAGGCCGTCGGGCTCGGACCCAGTCTGACACTTGAATGATCGACTTCTTCACCCTGTGTGCCTTGTCAAAACGCTGTTTCATTGCTCTTTGGTGCCTGGTCACTGCCTGCTGTTCTTGGGTGCGCCTAGTCGCCGGTTCTGCTACTCTCTGTGTTCTGAGTCTGTCCAGTGGCAGTTCCATCTCACGACCTAGCATGAGGGATGCCGGGGAGACCTGTGTTGTTGTGTGTTTGCTTGCTCTGTAGTGCATTAGCGTTTGATTCAAAGCAGTTTGGAACGCTGCACCCCTGGACCAGGTGCGCTCTGATGCCGTTCTTCAGCGTTTGGTTGAAGCGTTCCACCCTCCGTTAGCTTGTGGGTTGTAGTAGGCCGTGCGGATGTGTTTGATTCCCTTGTTGCTGAGATATGAGGAGAACTCGGCAGAGGTTAGCTGGGGCCCATTGTCCGTGGTAAGGGTGAGGGGTAGGCCCCACCTTGTGAACAGGCTGTCTAGGATGTCCACGATGGCCTGTGCTGTGACAGTTCCGACAGGAACCACTTCTGGCCACTTAGAGTGGAGGTCATACACCACCACCAGGAAGCGCTGATGGTGAGGGACTGCGTGTCCATGGATCTCGCCACAGATGTCCAGTTGGATGTGCTCCCAGGGGTGGGACGGCCATGCGAGAGGCTGCAGGGGGGTGGGGCGGACTGTCCTGTTTTCCCACTGAGGAGGCATGCAGCACAATCCCTGACCAGGGCTTCAATGTCGTGGTCGATGCCTGGCCACCACACAAGGTCTCGACATCGCTGTTTGACCTTGACTATGCCCAAGTGACCCTCGTGCGCCATGGATAGAACACGCGCACGCAGGCCACTCGGGACCACAGTGCAAAACCCTCGAGAGACACAGACTTCTTCCCAGCAAGAAAGTTCGGTGCTTCACTCTGGCGAAAGTCGCCAGCTCTTCCGGCACATGTGCTGGCCATCCAGTGCGTATGTAGGTGCGCAGGGTAGACAGTGTGGGATCCTGTTCCGATGCTTGCTTCAGCTCCTCCAGTGAGACGACTGACTGAAGAGGAGCGTAGAGCATTTGTACAAGCTCTGTTTCGTTGTCGTCTGGCAAGACGGTTGAGTAGGGAGCGTCAAAGGAGCGTGAGAGGAGGTCTGCCACCACGTTATCCCTCCCCGGAGTGAACTTCAGCTGATAGTCATACTGTCTGAGGCGGTCGGCCCATCTGTGCAGCCGAAGTGGCTTGTGGCCAGTTCCTGATGCTGACAGTAGCGTTGTGAGGGACTGGTGGTCGGTTCGGAGTGTGAACAGACGGCCATATAGGTAGAGGTGCCACCTTTCGCACGCCCAGACACAGGCCAGTGCTTCTCGTTCGCCCACAGAGTACCGTTGTTCTGTGGGGCTCAGGGCCCTTGAGGCGAAGGCGACGGGCCTCTCAATGCCATTCTGCAGCTGTGAGAGGACAGCTCCTAGTGCTCCAGCTGAGGCGTCCACATGTGACAATGGTGTGGCAGACGGGGTCAAAGTGAGCCAAGACTGGGGCTGTGGTGAGCTGGCTCTTCAGTGAGCGGACCGCGTCTGAGCAGGCTGCCGTCCAGGCCCATGGCTCATCCTTCTTGAGGAGCTGGCGAAGGGGGCGCTGTGGTCTGAGAGTAGTGGGGCAGAAACCGGAGGTAGTAAGCTGTCATGCCCAAGAATGAGGCCACCTGAGAGGCTGAGGTCGGTTCCGGGATCCGGTGGACGGCTTCAATGTTCGACATGAGTGGGGGCAATGCCTTTGGCCGACAGGCGGAAGCCCACAAACTCGACGGCTGGAGCTGCAAAGGTGCACTTTCCACCGTTCAGGTCAGGTTGTTCCGCAGTAGAGCACTGAATACTCTGTGGAGTCGATAATCATGGATGTGGAGGTCAGGGCCGTGGACCACGATGTCATCCAGATAGACCGCCACCCCAGGTATTCCAGCGAGGATGGTGCTCATCACCTTCTGGAAGCAGCTGGGGCGGAGCTAAGTCCAAAAGGCATGCGTGTATATCTGAACACGCCAGCGTGTGTGACAAAGGCCGTGAGGTCTCTGCTAGCTGCATGGAGGGGTACCTGAAGATAACCCTGACGAAGGTCAAGCTTCGTGAAGATCGTGGAGCCATGGAATTGCGCGGTCAGCTCCTCAGCTGTAGGCAAGGGGTACTTATCCGGGACAACGGCCTTGTTCACAGCACGGAGATCCACACAGGTCCGGATTCCACCGGACTTTTTGGTTGCAATGACCAAGTTTGAAATCCAGGGGGCAGCGTTGACTGGCTCAATGATGCCTGCATCCAACTGTGACTGGAGATCTTTTGTGACATCATCACGCAGTGCAAAGGGAATGCGCCGCAGGGGGCTGCATGACTGGGGTCACTTCCGGATTCACTAGGGGCCTGTGAGTAAAGGCTGTGAGGCAGCCCAGTCCATCAAACAGAGTCGGCCAGTTCTGTTGCCATGTGCAGGTAACCTGGTAGATAGCTGACCCACTGTCATCTCTCAGTGTGAATCCCAAGCCTGTGAAGAGGTCGAGGCCCAGGAGGTTGGCACCCCGCTTTGCAACATGAAATGTGAATGATGGCAGATGTTTGGTGCCGTAGTGTACTGGGACCTGGAGGGTGCCTACAATGTCTATCTTAGATCTACCGTACCCACACAGGGCAGTGGAGGGCTGTTGGAGTGGTAGGTGACTGAAAAACTTGTAGTAAGTGGCAAGGTTGAGCAACGGCACCGCAGCGCCAGTATCCAGCAGCAAAGGCAAACCCACCTCACCCAGCTGCACAGTGCATGTCCTGAATGACACATGGTTGGTGGAGACGGTTCGGATTTCCGTGTGTTCATGTTGAGAGTGAGATGAAACGAAGGGCCTGTTCTGGGTGGAGCTAGTAGCAGGGGCAGAACGACACACTTTCGCAAAGTGATTGTATTTTGAACAGTTCTTGCATATTTTCCCACGGGCTGGGCAGTTTGAAGCCCTTGAATTGTGAGAGCTAGCCCCACAGTTGCCACAGCTAGTTCTGTCTGTTTGTCTGTGTGCCTGCTGCACGGGCATGTCGGTGTCTGTGTCCATGCAGCTATCGACGCGGGAGGCGTGCGCAGCGCGATGATCGTTGTAGTGCGCCTGCTCGGGCTGAAGCTGCTGTGTGAGAATGGCTGGGGGCCGAGTGTATGCTGCAGAGCTGTCTGTTAGCATAGAAGAGCATTCCAACGCCGCTTCAACCTGGAGTGCTATTTTAATAGCTCCATCTAGTTGTAAATTATCCGATTCCAAAAGCAGTTTCTCCCTTGTCTTTTCACATAACGTCCCCTCTATCAACTGATCCCTGATGATCTCGTCCTGAAGTGTCCCGTAGTTACAAGAGCTAGCCAAATCCCTCAGATTAGCCACGTAGCTTTGAATGGACTCACCCGGCCGTTGGTGTCTCTTCCGTAGCCGGTAGCGTCGGAGGAGCACTCGCTCTTTCCCGGCGAAGTGGTTCCGTAAGAGGCTGACTGCAGCAGTGAATGTAGGAGCGATCCAAGCGCTCTGAAAATCCTCTGTCCCTCTGTACCAAGGCAGTGACGGAGCAGTGCTGTCCTCCGCTTGTCGGAGATTGTAGAAAAAGTCCATAGCTTCTAAATAAGTGTTAAAACTATCAAGCCAGTTATTCCACGGGACTGGAGGTTCGCCAGGCACGGCGAGGAATGGTGCTGGCGGTGGTAAACTGAATTCAGCCATCTTCGTCGCCAATGTTATATCTAGCCTAGTTGTAAAAGAACGGACATCTGCACAGTTTCACATTGAACATCACTCTGTCGTTTAATGACATGTGCCACGCATTCTGACAGCCCATTCATCCGTAACGCAGCACACTGTCGTAAACCATAACAACGTACAGTACGACGTACAGCACGTCGTACCATACATAACATGCAGCATTACTAGATATTGTTTATGGCCCTCTCATGATAAATAATTACTTTCGGGGATTACGTAGATACAATTTTCGATTACATTTTGTTACATTTAACTGCTCAAATCAGTTTTGTTTTTCAAATCAGTTTTATAATACTGACTATCCAAAAAGCAAGTTACAAGTGACCAAATCGGATTTGGTCACTTGTAATTTGCTGTTTGGACAGTGTGCGCAGTGTCATAGTATTGACGGGTGTGTGCGCAGTGGTGTAGGTTGATTGGTGTTGGTGCTTGTGCTTCCTATCAGTCAGAAGTTATGTAGCAGGCTGAGGTGACAACAATGCCTGCCGTGAATGTTTCCCAGTTGCTTTAAATGTTCATACTCATAGTGTAAAAACACTTAAAGCCTCAAAGGATAAGATTATCTAACTTTCAAAATGAGTCATTTTTGGCTAGCCACAGCAATCAACTAGCTAGCTAGGTAAATGTTTAGCTTTCTAGCACATTTACAAATGTATGTGTAAACAATTAACAAGCTATTTGGCTACCACATGTGTTCTTGTCAAACTGTCAACAGAGTAGCCAGCAAGCAACAAGATATGCCAAATAAGCCTAAAAAAACACTTGTGGGCAAATAAATCAGATTTGACCGTTCAGACACAGGTCACATGGCCAGGAATCAGATTTGTGTCTGACTTCAAACCACCTCTGAAGGTGGTTTGAAATGTGCCTGAAATATCATATTCCATGTGCTTTTTGGCTGTTCAGACTGCAGGAAAAATAACAGATTCGAATAGGGATATGCCAAAAAATAGGATTTGAGTCACTTCAAACTGCCAATGTGAACACGGCTTAAGAGCTTTGCACACCTGGATTGTACAGTATTTGCACATTATTCTTTTTAAAATTATTCCAGCTCTGTCAAGTTGGTTGCTAGACAGACATTTTCAAATCTTGCCATAGACCCTGAGATTGAAAGGTTGGGGGTTTGATGCCCAGTTGAGAATCGGACCTGATGCTTTTTTGCTTGGCCCTCTGCATTAAGGAGATTTATTGAATTTATTAGACAATTAGCATCCTGTCCAGTGGGTGTACTTGTAGATCTAGCTGCTTCATGCTACAGAAACAGAAGATAAGCTTTTGCCGCTATGGGACATTCTGGCTCAGACAAGGCTTACTTCTCCAAGGCTCACATACTTTCTAACCAAGGCTTGTTTTATCCCTGGGCCTGTTTATGGATAAAAGCCTCTACAGACAGATTAGTATTAGATATCTGCTCCATTTTCACAGAATATTGACCAACAGAGCATCTTTGAAAGTCATTTTCATATGCACCTCAAAAAACAAACAAGGGGTTTAGATGTTTTCTCTTTTGTGTGGCAAACCAACCCAATTCAATTTCTTTATAAATAAATAAAAAATGCTTTGAGGCTGACATTTTATTGGTAAAAATGTTCACACCCATTGTATTGTCCTTAAAACACCACTACACCCCCCACCTCTTTTTTACTATGTTTTCTACAAACCTTCCAGAGAGGCCATGAGTAATGGCAAACCTTAAAGGCCCAGTGCTGTGAAAATTCAGTATCATATCAAATGTTGTATCATATTGTACAAAAACTGATCATTTCAGCTGTTATTTCCGAATAGTTGCTGGTTGAAAATACAATCAACACAGGACGTTTTAATCAGCAGGTTTTGGAGGTGCCCTTCCTCTTCCTACTCAGACCACTCCCAGACAGTCATAGCGACATTCTTGCTTGAGAAATAGTTTTAACAACAACAAAAAAAAAGTTGTTTATTTTTGACTACTTTAATGGAAAACTATTACAGTAAGGTACTTAATTGTTACCCAGAAATGATTTGATATTGAGATAAAACAGCTGCATTGAGCCTTTAAAATGCAGGAAATTCGTTTAAAAAATTCTACAACTTTCTGGGGGAGGACCCACACAACCCCACCAAAATTGGTCCCACCAATGTTCAAATGAAAGAGGACAATCACTTTGGTATAGCCTATATTACAACAGGCTTATTTAATAATTGAATTTAGCTAAAATAAATCCCAATAAAATTAAGTAACGTTCTATTGGCCACGTACACATATTTTGCAGATGTTATCGTGGGTGTAGCGAAATGCTTATGTTCCTAGCTCCACCAGTGCAATAATATCTAACAATACAAAACAATACACCAAATCCCCAAAATAAAAAGAAAGGAATTTGAAATATATAAATATTAGAACGAGCAATGTCAGAGTCCCGGAATATAAATATATATGTACAGTATATGATGGTGTGTATAGAAATTATGGATAGGAAAGGTGTGAAATTATGAATAGGAAAGGTGTGCGGATGGACCATTTGTGCGGATGGACCATTTATGTTGTTAGTGATGTGCATACCAAGGAACTTAAGGCTTTTGACCTTCTCCACTGCAGCCTGTCGAGGTGGATGGGGGCATGCTCCCTCTGCTGTCTCCTCAAGTCCATGATCAGTTCCTTTGTTTTGTTGACGTTGAGGGAGAGATTATTTTCCTGGCACCACTCCGCCAGGGCCCTCACCTCCTCCCTGTAGGCTGTCTCGTCATTGTTGGTAATCAGGCCTACCACTGTTGTGTCATCTGCAAACTTGGTGATTGAGTTGGAGACGTTCGTGGCCACACAGTCATGGGTGAACAGGGAGTACAGGAGGTTGCTGAGCACGCACCCTTGTGGGGCCCAGTGTAGCGGAGGTGTTGTTGCCTACCTTCACCACCTGGGGCTGGCCCGACAGGTCCAGTCTGGGTTTTTCCTTTGCATTAGAGTAAACTACCTGTGAATTTTCTACCTCTACTATGGTTTTATGCCTGGCCTTTGCTGAACACTTACTCATCAAGGACATGGCTGAGTTTGTGTTCGCAATAGGTCCTCTGCTTAGCTTTCCCCGGAGCAAACTCTCTATTGATCTTAGCCGCTGAATTTGCATTTCAGTTCACTTTTCCTCATTTAAAGGGGTGATTGCAAATATCTACAGAGAGGCCAAAGAATGACGGGGAATTGAAGCTATGGTTGATACCAATCAGTCACACAAAATTAATGAGCTTATCAGCATAATGTAAATAGTGCAGGAGTTAATTGCTTTAGACCTTCCCCTTCTATGCAAGTGTCATGTTCGTATCTGCAAGGTAATACAATGATTGGATAAATACAATTAACTTTAGTCTAAAATGTAGGCCTATACTAATTTCTGTGACAAAAAGTGGCAATTCGTTTTACTGGCCTATAACTGTGTAGCATCAGGTTATAAAGAGAATAAAGAGCGTCAAATGGTATGATTGTAATATATAGTAGGTAAATACATTTATAGCAAAAATATAAATGTGAAGTTATGTAAATCAAATATTTAAAAAACATTAAGGTGCCCCGACTTTTCTTCTTCCCTGCAGTGCTCACTTTGGGAACCATTAGGTAGAAAGAGAATTTAGTGTTCGGTCTGAAGCAATTCCCAAAAAGACACAAAGGTATGAAACACAATTGGTAAGGAGAGCCAAACTCACAAACAAAAGGTACGTCCCAAATAGGTATGGGGCAGGTCCTGGTCAAAAGTAGTGCACTATTACAGGGAATAGGGTGCTATTTGGGATCGACACTTTGTTTGAGTCTGGGTCTCAACTCCTCCCAATTAGACCTGAATCCATAGCCTCATTAGCTTGGCCAGGTTGGAGGACTCATTCCCCCGATGTCTCTTTCTCTCACCCTAACAAGACAAACAATGAGGTTCCAATTATTCTGTACAATGTGGCGCTATAACACAGGTCCACAGGCTTTGTTAATTTAATCTGCAACAACGAATCCACTCATATGGTGTGATATAGACTACCCCCCTGGAATGCGGATCAATAAATCAACATAGTCCATTCCAATAAAAAATCATTTAGGCTAGAATCGGCCTAGACTAGAGTCAGGGTTAGGTGTTCAGCTAGCCTATATTTATTGTTGGTTTGCTTTAGGAGTGGTGTGTTTTAGGATTGTGTCTGATAATCTAATGAAGGTTAGGCCTTGTGATGATGAGCCAATGACGGCCAAAAAAGGTGCATAGTAATTTACCTTTCGTTTAAAAAAAATAATTTCTTGATATGAAAGTACAGTTTCCAAACATGTATCGCAAGCGAGGAGTATTAGACAGAGCGCTGGGACTGTACACATTGGCCGTGCCATCATCAATGCTTTACTTAAGAACCCAAAAGGCCCCCATCTTGTGTGATGAACGAGAGTTATCCTGGCCTCACCCAGAGCCCTCACCACATAATGCTCATTAATGTCTATAACACTATGATAATTCATTAATTAATTAAATGAAAATATAGCCAATATTTGATATTTTAAATGCTGCCTACATATAAATAATGACAAGTGAAAAGTATACCTACATTCATCAGTTTACATCAATGGTTTAGGTCCAACACTGCTTGCCCGTTTGAATCAACATTTAAGCACACTCTTTTTTATGTGAAGTTATCTAAAAATAAACACATACATAAATGTGTTTTAAATGTATCCAATCACATTTAGATTAGGCCTACATTTCTGTAGAGAAGTGGGTTATTATGAGACTGATTCTTCTGAGTGAATAGAGAGAAGTGGGTTCTGAGTATAAAACTACTTTGCCCGTCAGCCATTGCAAAATGTTGGACGACTGTAAATAATCACCATCTTTTTGCGATATCGTCCTATTCCTAAATCTTAATTGTGAGATTACTACATTATTTTGATGTTGTGTAATGTAAACAGGTTTATATATGTTATAGAAATGAATAGAAAATACATTTATTTTGATACTTGATAGTTAACGTTGCACTGAGATTTTGGTACCAGTTGTCCATCTTCCTGCTAACTATAGCTAATGTTAGCTTGCTAGCTAGCTAGTTCTTCGATTTCAAGATTGGATTTTGTCGTGGTGTTGGCAGCTTCTGTAATTATGTCTAGACAATCCAGTTTTAAACCGGTGACCCATGTTCTTTTCGACATGGATGGATTATTATTAGGTTATTAATATACACTTTATATTTGAACTGAAACGATGAAATTACCTGCCTGAGCAGAACAGAATGTGACACGAGTCCGAGCTACCTAACCTCGGCCTAGCATTCAGTGACAGCTCATTCATTCCTGTGTGTCAACCACGGTGAAGCAAAAAGAACATGTAACGTTTGATAGTTATCTGTAAAGGAATCTTTCTACAACCATAACATTAGCTAATCATTTCCATTTGCTGTCTTGCGTAGTCTTCTGAATGTCGTGATGTAAAGCTAGAATCCTTAGTTAAAAGCTGCCTATGTTTAAGTAAAAAGCTGAGGGATGGTGTGGATAAATATAACCACTCAAATTGAGTTATTGAATTATAGATTTAACCGTGTTTTGAAGCTTTACAATTTGTTTACATTTCAGTTCTTTACAAACATTGTAGTTTAATGGGGTATGACAGTTGAACTAAACTCATGAGGCATTTATTAGTTATATTCTTCAAGAATCAATGGGTGTATATCATTAATTTATACGTCCAAAACTTGATGTAGCAACTAAGGATTCGAGCTTTAAGTTAAACATGTGTGGTGATAACATAGCTAGCTAACTTTTATTTTACTCCGTTTTGAACTTGCAGATACAGAGAGGCTGTATACGGTGTCTTACCAGGAAGTATGCGACCGGTTTGGAAAGAAATACACCTGGGACGTGAAGTCTTCTGTGATGGGGAAGAAAGCTATGGAGGCTTCCACCATTATACGAGACTCCCTACAACTACCAATGACACCAGAGGAACTTCTCAGTGAGACTACAAAAATACAGGAGAGGATATTTCCTTCAGCTCAATTGATGCAAGGTAACTAAAATTGTGTGTGTGGGTTACTGTTAGCGTGGTATAGTTGTAGTTTGTGGTACAGTTTTCATAGTTACCATAACATGAACAAAATAATTGATTCTCACATATGAAATATCAGTCTCTGATGAGTTTATTGACAAACAAACTTTAATCTCATGTTTTCATTACTGTGTGTGTGTCCTGTATACGTAGGAAGACACTACAGACTGTCAATATTCAGAGTGGTAGGGCTCTCAAACTCAACTCTGGACCTTCGAAGCCAGTTCCACTGCATTTTTTTATTGTTCCCATCTAATCAGGGACTGATTTAGACCAGGGACACCAGGTGTGTGCAATTAATTATCAGGTAGAATAGAACACCAGCAGGCTCCGGACCTTGTAGAGTAAGTTGAGTACCCCTGCTCTAGGACATGAGGCACAGGGAGTGTGATTTGTTTCGATTTTTTGTGTTCACTGTGTGTGCTTGTCTGTGTGTAGGACTAACCAATGATGTGTACGGTGCATTCGGAAAGTATTCAGACCCCTTGACTTTTTCCACATTTTGTTACGTTAAAGCCTTATTCTAAAATTGATTAAATAAAAAAAATTCCTACACATCAATCTACACACAATTCCCCATAATGACGATGCGAAAACAGGTTTTTAGAAATGTTTGCAAATGTATTAAAAATAAAAACAAATACCTTATTTATATAAGTATTCAGACCCTTTGCTACGAGACTCGAAATTGAGCTCAGGTGCATCCTGTTTCCATTGATCATCCTTGAGATGTTTCTACAACTTGTGGTAAATTCAATTGATTAGACATGATTTGGAAAGGCACACACCTGTCTATATAAGGTCCCACAGTTGACAGTGCATGTCAGAGCAAAAACCAAGCCATGAGGTCGAAGGAATTGTCCGTAGAGCTCCGAGAAAGGATTGTGTCGAGGCACAGATCTGGGGAAGAACAGGGAGAAGGGCCTTGGTCAGGGAGGTGACCAATAACCCGATGGTCACTCTGACAGAGCTCCAGAGTTCCTCTGTGGAGATGGGAGAACCTTCCAGATGGACAACTATCTCTGCAGCACTCCACCAATAAGGCCTTTATGGTAGAGTGGCCAGACGGAAGACACTCCTCAGTAAAAGGCACATGACAGCCCGCTTGGAGTTTGCCAAAAGCCATCTAAAGGACTCTCAGACCATGAGAAACATGATTCTCTGGTCTGATGAAACCAAGATTGAACTTTTGGCCTGAATGCCAAGCGTCATGTCTGGTGGAAACCTGACACCATTCCTACGGTGAATCATGGTGGTGGCAGCATCTTGCTGTGGGGATGTTTTTCAACGGCTGGGATTGGGAGACTGGTCAGGATCGAGGGAAAGATGGACAGAGCAAAGTACAGAGAGCTCCTTGATGAAAACCTGCTCCAGAGCACTCAGGACCTCAGACTGGGGCGAAGGTTCACCTTCCAACAGGACAACGACCCTAAGCACACAGCCAAGACAACGCAGGAGTGGCTTCGGGACAAGTCTCTAAATGTCCTTTAGTGGCCCAGCCAGAGCCCGGACTTGAACCCGATCGAACATCTCTGGAGAGACCTGAAAATAGCTGTGCAGCGACGCTCCCCATCCAACCTGAGATGATCTGCAGAGAAGAATGGGAGAAACTCCCCAAATACAGGTGTGCCAAGCTTGTAGCGTCATACCCAAGAAGACTCGAGGCTGTAATTGCTGCCAATGGTGCTTCAACAAAGTACTGAGTAAAGTGTCTGAATACATACAGTGAGGGAAAAAAGTATTTGATCCCCTGCTGATTTTGTACGTTTGCCCACTGACAAAGACATGATCAGTCTATAATTGTAATGATAGGTTTATTTGAACAGTGAGAGACAGAATAACAACAAAAAAATCCAGAAAAACGCATGTCAAAAATGTTATAAATTGATTCGCATTTTAATGAGGGAAATAAGTATTTGACCCCTCTGCAAAACATGACTTTGTACTTCGTGGCAAAACCCTTGTTGGCAATCACAGAGGTCAGACGTTTCCACCAGGTTTTCACACATCTCAGGAGAGATTTTGTCCCACTCCTCTTTGCAGATCTTCTCCAAGTCATTAAGGTTTCGAGGCTGACGTTTGGCAACTCAAACCTTCAGCTCTCTCCACAGATTTTCTATGGGATTAAGGTCTGGAGGCTGGCTAGGCCACTCCAGGACCTTAATGTGCTACTTCTTGAGCCACTCCTTTGTTGCCTTGGCCGTGTGTTTTGGGTCATTGTCATGCTGGAATACCCATCCACGACCCATTTTCAATGCCCTGGCTGAGGGAAGGAGGTTCTCACCCAAGATTTGACGGTACATGGCCCCGTCCATCGTTCCTTTGATGCGGTGAAGTTGTCCTGTCCCCTTAGCAGAAAAACACCCCCAAAGCATAATGTTTCCACCTCCATGTTTGACGGTGGGGATGGTGTTCTTGGGGTCATAGGCAGCATTCCTCCTCCTCCAAACACGGCGGGTTGAGTTGATGCCAAAGAGCTCGATTTTGGTCTCATCTGACCACAACACTTTCACCCAGTTCTCCTCTGAATCATTCAGATGTTCATTGGCAAACTTCAGACGGGCCTGTATATGTGCTTTCTCGAGCAGGGGGACCTTGCGGGCACTGCAGGATTTCAGTCCTTCACGGCGTAGTGTGTTACCAATTGTTTTCTTGGTGACTATGGTCCCAGCTGCCTTGAGATAATTGACAAGATCCTCCCGTGTAGTTCTGGGCTGATTCCTCACCGTTCTCATGATCCACAAGGTGAGATCTTGCATGGAGCCCCAGGCCGAGGGAAATTGACAGTTCTATTGTGTTTCTTCCATTTGCGAATAATCGCACCAACTGTTGTCACTTTCTTACCAAGCTGCTTGGCGATGGTCTTGTAGCCCATTCCAGCCTTGTGTAGGTCTACAATCTTGACCCTGACATCCTTGGAGAGCTCTTTGGTCTTGGCCATGGTGGAGAGTTTGGAATCTGATTGATTGCTTCTGTGGACAGGTGTCTTTTATACAGGTAACAAGGTGAGATTAGGAGCACTCCCTTTAAGAGTGTGCTCCTAATCTCAGCTCGTTACCTGTATAAAAGACACCTGGGAGCCAGAAATCTTTCTGATTGAGAGGGGGTCAAATACTTTTTTCCCTCATTAAAATGCAAATCAATTTATAACATTTTTGACATGCGTTTTTCTGGATTTTTTGTTGTTGTTATTCTGTCTCTCACTGTTCAAATAAACCTACCATTAAAATTGTAGACTGATCATTTCTTTGTCAGTGGGCAAACGTACAAAATCAGCAGGGGATCAAATACTTTTTTTAAATGTGATATTTCATTTGTTTTTGCTTTGTCACTATGGGGTTTTGTGTGTAGATTGATGGGGGTAAAAACTATTTAATCAATTTTAGAATAAGGTTGTAACGTACCAAAATGTGGGGGGAAAAAAAGTGAAAAAAAGAAAATGTAAAAATGAAAAAGTCAAGGGGTCTGAATACTTTCTGAGTACACTATATGTCTGTGTATAACCAGGAGTGGAGAAGCTCGTCCACCATCTCTGTAAACACAACGTGCCCATCGCCGTAGCGACAAGCTCAGGAGGCCTGACTTTTGAGATGAAGACCAGTCAGCACAAAGCCTTCTTTGACCTGTTCAGCCACATCGTCCTGGGGATGACCCCGATGTGAAAAAACAGCAAACCTCAGCCTGACTCCTTCTTGGTGTGTGCCAGCAGGTTCACTCCTCCTGCGCCTCCAGCCACGGTAAGAGGGACAGGCGAGGAAGAGGGACAGTAGCCTACAGTGGGTAGTGGAGACTATTGCCTCATTTTGTTGCCTCATGAATGAATAAATAAGCTAAGCATAAAATAACCAGCCACGAAAAAAAGGGACAGACCTTTGGACACGCTAAGACACTCTCATACACACCTAGTCATGTTGGAGGGGGAAAGCAGCCTGAAGGTCACCAATTCTTACTAATCATGGCTCACATGCTATAAATGATATTAAGAGGGACAGGGTAGTGGACAGTGGGCTGGCGCAACTTATAATGCTGAAAAAGAGCAACCCCTAAAGGTTTTACACCAATTCAGTTGTTAAGAAAAAAAAATGTGTTTGTTACATAGTATATTCATGCATGGGCTAATCATTCAGCAGATAAACAAAAGTGTTTTTATAGGAACCTGTAGAATTGCATTTATACCTCCAAGAAAGTGGGTTAACTCTTAAGCCCATAACCAATTCTGTTGTTAGGAAGGTTACCAAGGCTAATGTCATCCTGTCATACTTCAATGCCCCAGCAATCACCTGTTCCTAAGACATGCCAAAGGAATTATTATCAAGACACTGACTGACTGACCGACTGTAGCAGATCTAAACTAGGCTATTGAAAGTGTAGGCCCTATTTATAGGAACCTGTGGAATTTCATTTATTTACACATCCAGAAAGCGAGGGAAACGATTTAGTCTATAACCGACTTCATACTCTTTCATTCATTTCCATTTTTGATGCCAATGTTTTGGCTAATTAAGGGTAGCTGTAAGTAACATATCTGTGTTGTCAACACCAGCTATGAAAATTCCCCCAACACTCCCACAACACAGAGGAATCACACTGTGTACATCCCAAATGGCACCCATAGTGCTCTAGTCAAATGTAGTGCACTAAATAAGGAATAGGGTGCTACTAGGGACTTAGCCACTACCATGTTTAATCACCTTCCTTCCATGCCAGTTCTAGCAAACCCATCTATGAAATATGTCTACAATCAACAGGGTTAGAAGACTACATGAATATTCAGTTAGTTTTACAGAGAGCTCTCAAATGAAAAACCGAAAAAGGGAACCCAAAAAGAGAGTGGTTAATAGGTTTGGATTTGTTGTTTTCCTTCTTTTGGTAAATGAATCTCCCTAACAGGTGCAGGGCTGTAGATTTTTCTGCAAATGGGTCTGCAGCAGCAGCATCCTTCGTTACTTGTCAGCCTGCTTTTTTAATCTTGGAGGCTTCCACACATCCGCAGTTAGGACTTGCATTTTTCTTGATGAGATATGCAACTGCGTCTGAGAGAGGGAATCGGTTCAGTGTTCAGTGGAATAACGAATTATGATGCGTCACTCCCTGGCACCTCTTCTCTCTCCGTGACAGTTTTGCTTAAGCACAGAGAGAGAAATAGGGAGGGACAGATTGCGATTCAGGATTGCAAGGAGGAGACAGGAGAAAGACAGAGTGAATGCAATAATTAGAAAAAGAGGAGTGTGTATTAACATTGTGTTTACAGCTTCTCTCCTACCCCCAGCTTAGTAGAAGCAGTGATGAATTTACAATGACTTTAATTAATTGTAGTGAGGCATATTACAGAAACAGCAGCGAAGACAGGCGCAGGTGATACATTTTAAGTTTTAGTACTGTATGTTGCTGGCAGTTTTTTTTTCTCCCATTTGCTGAATTTTTTGGTGCTTTCTTACAGCTAAAATGTAAACATTATTTTAAGCTTTCACTGCAACTGTACATATTCAGTAACAGTTAGGCAGTGCAATTTCAATACATTTCTCAGGATGCATTTTTCTTCTGGTCCTTAAAAGGTTGCTGTTTATATCGGAGTTATTAGGAGGGAGGTTTCCTGGAATACATGCATGAAGCAACTAGAGGCATTTTGAAGGCCATGATGATGCTATGCAACACTGCAGGTAATACGCCTGGCAGACTGCTTAAAACCCTCTCACAAGTGAGTAATGTACCCAGCCCAGTACTCTGTCTCTATGGTGACCAAAGGGAAGGAAATAGTCCACCTCCTCCTCCATTTTTCACTTTCTCTCAGCACTCAAAAATACTATGACATAGAGAGACAGAGTGAGGGAGAAAGGGAGGGAGACAGACAGAGGGAGAGAGGCGAGAAAAGGTTTTTACTAAAGGTGTGTGTGCTCAGCCTACCAACTAAGATTAATGAAACATGAAAACGCTCTAGTTCATGTTCGTATAGGCTGTGTCTCAAATTGCTCTGGTCAAAAGTAGTGCACTTTGCAGGGAATAGGGTGCGATTTGGGACTTACATTGAAAGAGAGGGAGAAAAGTAATTCCGCTACCGTTAATCATAAATGACCTTACACCAAGGAAAGGTTTATAGCCCCAAATACGGTACAATTAGGACATGAAATTAACTTGTAGAAAATTAAATAAGCCAATTATAGCATGGATTATCTTAAAGATATTTAAAGAGCGACTTGTGTTCAACTGTTGTTGGTAGTTGATGTTAGAAACTGAATATGTGCATGGGAAAGAGTCTTGCCTTACTAAAAGACAGATGTCTTAGCACTCCTACTTAGTCTAAAAACCCTGTGTAGACTGTGGTAAAAGAAACCCAACCAACCTTATTTAAAAGAGTGAGGCACCAAGATGTTTCAGAAAGACCTACCTGCATCCCAAATGGCACCATATTCCCTCTTAATGCACTACTTTTGACCAGGTCCCATAGGGCTCTGGTCAAAATAAGTACACTGTATAGGGAATAGGGTGCCATTTGGGACTAAGTCACAGAGTGGCTCACACAGAGGGTGTAAAGAGTCAGTACAGATACTCTATTCCCTCTTGGCTCCAGAGCTTGGATCTGTAGCTAGCCTAGATAATGATGCTGCAACAACAACAACAGCAACAACAACACAACGCTGCTTTAGGGACAGCTAGTCGCCTCGGCTACACCACCGTATTTTATGGGTATTTCAGCTGGCAGGACCCAGTGGGCCCATCTGCTCTCTGCTGTGTAGATGCACCAACCACATAATAAATGGTAATTGCTACTATAATCCCAAAATAGACACATTATTCAATATTTCTAGACCATATAGTCAATTTCTTTCTTTTATTTGTCAATTTAGCTATCCCAGTGTGAACTGTGATGTGTTTGTTGTGCCCAGTGTGTTTAGTGCCAGTGGGTTGAAATGGTCAGTGACTAAAACAGGCTTGATGTATCTATCTGAGTAGTGGCAACTAGAAGCTGTGCTATTCTACAGCCCTAATGATGTTCCTTATGAACAGACAGTCCCATGTGCTTTGAAGGAGCAGGTAGGGCCTCACTGCGAGTAAAAAAAACGGCAGTGTTTTTTAATATCAGCTCTATGAAATATTAAATATTTGAGCTTTAAAGTAAAGTATGGACACAGTGGTTCTTTAAGTGGTCAGAAGGTCAGCCCTTAATGCCAAGAGATTTAATACCGCTTGCCCTATACTCAGCAGTAATGTGCTTGTTTGGGTTTTTATATCTAGTGCTGCATTTTAATGGCCTAAAATCCTATGAACTCACATTCATTTCAGATACACAATATTATTTTATTTGTTAAAGTCCTTTATGAACACAGACTTCATGTTAGTGTTTCACTAAGCCTTTTGGGTCCTTTTCTGTGCACACCAAATCAGGAAGGGGGAGAATACATTGTCAGTGGGTCTGTCTGAGTTTATGAGGAGCTTTAACAGTATTGATCACTCCTTTTATTCTGTTGGAAAGAAATGCCAACACTGGCACGAAGATATAAGATTAACGGACGGACACTCGGTCAAAGGTGATTTTTATGAGCTCCCAGGCAGTGGCACTGTCACAGCCGGTAGACAAGCTAAAGGCTATTTCCTGAAGGACTAGTTCGCTGAAATATCATGGTTTGTTAATGATTTTCTTATCTGGAAGGTAGTTGTGGAAGGTGGTGCGGGAGAGAATTGACTTCACTCAATCATCAATAGGTATGTCTTTACCTTGATCTTCTATTTCCACCATTTCTAGATAACGTGACCCTTACCTACGGTTATTTATGAAGTCTACCTATTCCATAGCCTGTATGTATCCTAAATCTTTCAAAACCTAATCTTTCTCAACAGATTCAGGGCGCTCCGCAAGCACAGCGGCTGTTAGAAGAGACTATTCTAAACCTAGTCCTTTTCTCAGTAAAAGATGAAAACGTGTCCTCACTCCTCAGACACCAAATGAAAGCTATTCTGCTCCTGGCTGCCATCTGGCCTAGAGTGACAAACATCTGACTGACCTCTCCGTGTGATTTCCCTCAGGTTGACCAAACCACTCATTAGCCTTGTGAACGCAGCCCTCTGGAGGCCAATGGATTGCCCTGATATGCATTTATACTGTGACCTCCAGGGCTGCATCCCAAATGACATCCTATTCCCTTTATAGTGCACAACTTTTGAGTGCACTAAGGCCTTATGGACCCTGGTCAAAAGTTGGGCACTATAAAGGGAATAGGGTGCCATTTAGGACGTAACCACCATGACCTCCAGGTTTTGATATGATGGCCTGCATTTCCTGTTTCCTGTGTATAAAAAAAGTACCCCGTAACACAGATGATAAAACTTTACACATCCTGTAGTCAGCCTGCCCTGGGCTTAGAGATGGTTTAGAAGATGTAGGGAGGCAATCTATCGCTGTCTCTTCACTCACTCAACAACCCACGTTGCAGGCCCGAATATACACACTCGCACAAATTCCTTACCGTGTGATGTGTTTAGAGTTTAAAGTATTTTCTTGCTAAGGTACCATTCATCAAGTTTGAGAATGCATCAGTTTGAGACAGAATGTTTGATGAGTGAACACACTGCTGCACTACCTACCTTATTGCATTAACCTCAGACCAGTAGTAGGGACCATGTTTCTGTCCGTCTGTCAGGCAGTGTATACTGAGTGATTTGATAGTGTCAAACAGAGCCCATGTTTTCACAGAATGGTGTCGGAACAAGACAAGAGGCAGAATGATTGTTTTATTTACCCAACATAAACAAAAAATAAACTGCTCTGATTAAATATTGAAGGGATAGAGACTGTAAAAACACAGTTATTTTAGTGAATGGCTGTGTCACCGTGACAAGCCCCATCTTAAGCTGTGCTAAAGTTAAGACACACAGGCACTCTGGTGTTGACATAGCTGGTTTGCCTTGTCGTGTCAGACGTTGACAAAAGCGACAAGTAAAGTAATATGTTGGAGCAGAGGATCAGCCTCTTTTAAGATATAACACTGAGGAAAGAAGAAAATGATTTGTTGAATGGATCACTGTCAAACTACTGTGTGTCAAAAGTCCATTCAAAATACGTTATTTTTTGTCTCCTGATGTGTCCTTCCAGGAACATGAAAATGACACAAAATGACATGATAAATAGAAAATGACACAGTAAAGGTAGTATTTAGTAGTAGTATTTAGTAGTAGTATTTATTGGGATCCATACAGGAAACAAATGCAACAAATAATATAATATACATAATCTCCTGCTTCTGTCTCACGCTTCAGACACAGGAGATGTCTCCTGCCCTATGAGCTGTTCTGGCTCACACAAGCCAAGGCTTGTGCGAGGCCCTCATCTACATAATGCAATACATAATACAGTGTAAATTACAATACAAAATATATAAAAATGGCTGTGTCTCTTCAAAGTCTCCTTTTGTGCCATAAGGTGTTCTTTTACAGTGGGGAAAAAAGTATTTAGTCAGCCACCAATTGTGCAAGTTCTCCCACTTAAAAAGATGAGAGAGGCCTGTAATTTTCATCATAGGTACACGTCAACTATGACAGACAAATTGAGAATGTTTTTCTCCAGAAAATCACATTGTAGGATTTTTAATGAATTTATTTGCAAATTATGGTGGAAAATAAGTATTTGGTCACCTACAAACAAGCAAGGTTTCTGGCTCTCACAGACCTGTAACTTCTTCTTTAAGAGGCTCCTCTGTCCTCCACTCGTTACCTGTATTAATGGCACCTGTTTGAACTTGTTATCAGTATAAAAGACACCTGTCCACAACCTCAAACAGTCACACTCCAAACTCCACTATGGCCAAGACCAAAGAGCTGTCAAAGGACACCAGAAACAAAATTGTAGACCTGCACCAGGCTGGGAAGACTGAATCTGCAATAGGTAAGCAGCTTGGTTTGAAGAAATCAACTGTGGGAGCAATTATTAGGAAATGGAAGACATACAAGACCACTGATAATCTCCCTCGATCTGGGGGCTCCACGCAAGATCTCACCCCGTGGGGTCAAAATGATCACAAGAACGGTGAGCAAAAATCCCAGAACCACACGGGGGGACCTAGTGAATGACCTGCAGAGAGCTGGGACCAAAGTAACAAAGCCTACCATCAGTAACACACTACGCCGCCAGGGACTCAAATCCTGCAGTGCCAGACGTGTCCCCCTGCTTAAGCCAGTACATGTCCAGGCCCATCTGAAGTTTGCTAGAGTGCATTTGGATGATCCAGAAGAGGATTGGGAGAATGTCATATGGTCAGATGAAACCAAAATATAACTTTTTGGTAAAAATTCAACTCGTCGTGTTTGGAGGACAAAGAATGCTGAGTTGCATCCAAAGAACACCATACCTACTGTGAAGCATGGGGGTGGAAAAATCATGCTTTGGGGCTGCTTTTCTGCAAAGGGACCAGGACGACTGATCCGTGTAAAGGAAAGAATGAATGGGGCCATGTATCGTGAGATTTTGAGTGAAAACCTCCTTCCATCAGCAAGGGCATTGAAGATGAAACGTGGCTGGGTCTTTCAGCATGACAATGATCCCAAACACACCGCCCGGACAACGAAGGAGTGGCTTCGTAAGAAGCATTTCAAGGTCCTGGAGTGGCCTAGCCAGTCTCCAGATCTCAACCCCATAGGAAATCTTTGGAGGGAGTTGAAAGTCTGTGTTGCCCAGCGACAGCCCCAAAACATCACTGCTCTAGAGGAGATCTGCATGGAGGAATGGGCCAAAATACCAGCAACAGTGTGTGAAAACCTTGTGAAGACTTACAGAAAACGTTTGACCTGTGTCATTGCCAACAAAGGGTACATAACAAAGGATTGAGAAACTTTTGTTATTGACCAAATACTTGTTTTCCACCATAATTTGCAAATAAATTCATTAAAAATCCTACAATGTGATTTTCTGGATTTTATTTTCTCATTTTGTCTGTCATAGTTGACGTGTACCTATGATGAAAATTACAGGCCTCATCTTTTTAAGTGGGAGAACTTGCACAATTGGTGGCTGACTAAATACTTTTTTTCCCCCACTGTATCTGTTTTTTAAAATATGGTTTTATTGCTAATTTGAGTTACCTGGGGTGGCAGAGTTCCATGTAGTCATGCCTCTATTTAATACTGTGCGTTTTCCAGCCTCTGTTCTAGACCTGGGGACTGTGAAGAGACCTGTGGTTGCATGTCTTGTGTTGTACCGATGATTGTCCAAACTGTATGCCAACTGCTTGAACAGACAGTTCATCACCAATAGTGATGCAGTCAATCTCTCCTCATCTTTGAGCTAGGAGAGATTGACATGCATGTTACTGATATTCGCCCTCTGTGTACATCTAAGTGCTGCTCTGTTCTGGACCAACTGCAATTAACCTATGTCCCTCTTTGCTGCACATGACCACACAACTGGGCCGTAGTCCAGGTGCGACAAAACTAAGGCCTGTAGGACCTGTCTGGACGATTGAGATGTCAAGAAAGCAGAGCAACACCTTATCATGGACAGGCCTCTTCCCATTTTAGTAACCATTGACTCTATATGTTTTGACTATGATAGCTTGCTATCTAGGGTTATACCCAGCAGTTTAGTCTCCTCAACTTGCTCAATTGCCACATTATTCAATAATAGATCTGGAGGAGGTTTAAGGTTGAACATTAGGAACACCTGCTCTTTCCATGAGACTGACCAAGTGAATGCAGGTGAAAGCTACAGTATGATCCCTAATTCATGTCACTTGTTAAATCCACTTCAATCAGTGTAGATGAAGGGGAGGAGACAGGTTAAAGAAGGATTTTCAAGCCTTGAGACAATTGAGACATGGATTATGTATGTGTGCCATTCAGAGGGTGAATGGGCAAGACAAAAGATTTAAGTGCCTTTGAATGGGGTATGATAGTAGGTGCCAGGCACACTGGTTTGAGTGTGCCAAGAACTGCAACGCTGCTGTGTTTTTCACGCTCAACAGTTTCCCGTATGTATCAAGAATGGTCCACCACCCAAAGGACATCCAGCCAACTTTACAAAAATGTGGGAAGCATTGGAGTCATCATGGGCCAGCATCCCTGTGGAACGCTTTCAACACCTTGTAGAGTCCATGCCCCGATGAATTGAGGCTGTTCTGAGGGCAAAAGGGGGTGGGGGGTGCAACTCAATATTAGGAAGGTGTTTCTAATGTTTTGTACATTCTGTGGAAGGTCATTAGTAGAAACAGAAAACAATGGCCCAAGCCGGCTGCCCTGCGATACACCACACTCAACCGAATTCCATGAAAGAAAACCCTCTGTGTTCTATTAGATGGGTAACTCTCAATCCACAATAAGGCAGAGGATGCAAATCCATAACGCCTACGTTTTTTTTCAGCAATAGGTTTTGATCAATGATAGTCTTAACAAAACAGCTCCCACAATCTTCTTACTGGAAATGTCTTTCAGCCAATCATCAGTCATTTGTGTCAGTGCCGAGCATGTTGAGTGCCCTTCCCTATTATGTATGCTGAAAGTCTGTTGTTATTTTGTTTTCTGTAAAATAACTTTGGAGCCCCCACTGTACCTTCGTCAACCCTCATCCATCTGGTCCATTTACCTGTGTAGGTTGGGTAGTGTTGTATGGCTAGAGACCCAGCTGTATGTCCTAATTTTCCTGGTCCATGTGTAGGTTGGGTAGAAGGTTATAGGGTCCATGTGTAGGTTGGGTAGAAGGTTATAGGGTCCATGTGTAGGTTGAGTAGAAGGTTATAGGGTCCATGTGTAGGTTGAGTAGAAGGTTATAGGGTCCATGTGTAGGTTGAGTAGAAGGTTATAGGGTCCATGTGTAGGTTGAGTAGAAGGTTATAGGGTCCATGTGTAGGTTGAGTAGAAGGTTATAGGGTCCATGTGTAGGTTGAGTAGAAGGTTATAGGGTCCATGTGTAGGTTGAGTAGAAGGTTATAGGGTCCATGTGTAGGTTGAGTAGAAGGTTATAAGGTCCATGTGTAGGTTGAGTAGAAGGTTATAAGGTCCATGTGTACGTTGAGTAGAAGGTTATAGGGTCCATGTGTAGGTTGAGTAGAAGGTTATAGGGTCCATGTGTAGATTGAGTAGAAGGTTATAAGGTCCATGTGTAGGTTGGGTGCATATGGAGACTATGACCTACGGTTCTCTGCTTCTCCATCTGGGCAGAATGGCTCATCTAATGAGTATTCCCCAAGGGCTGACCCTGCTGCCAGGTCAAGTCTACATTGTGTGACAGATCCAGACCCTGCTCTCTGTTTATGGTCGCATAGGCCTACCATAACATCAGTCCATATGATTAAAACCCATAACTGTCCATATGATTCAATCCCATTCTCCAGTCCCAGTTTCTTTGAAGGAAACTTTTCTCTCTATGTTCTAAGTGTCCTATGATAGCCCTGTAAACTACTAAACGTCCTGGTCCGTCCTGCTGAAGTAGCTGCTGCCGGCTGCCAAGCAGACCTTGGATCTGCTCCATAACAACACTACGCTGTGTCCTCTCATCTCCCCTTAATACACCGTTATAAAGGGAGTGCGTGTGACGTGCTGCTGAGCCGGCTATTCACAATAGTCTTGGCACCAGCCACTGCAGTCTGAGGTGCGTCCCTAATGGCATCCTATTCCCTTCGTAGTGCACTACTTTTGAGAAGAGCCTGGTCAAAAGTAGTGCACTATGTAAGGAATAGGGTGTCATTTGGGAGGCATCCACACAAACACACTGAGTCTCCCCCTCTTCTCTTCTTCTGTTGTGGCAGTGACTGCCTTGGGTACACTGTGAATACAGATTCAATTGGTTCTGATGAATGTTGCATGTGTTTGGGTGTACGCCTCGGGACTGGTTGTTAATCTTCCATTGGGCTGGCTGTTGGAGGCCTGCATGGCAAGCGACTTTGGGTTCTCTGTCTGTTCTCCTTTCACTGTTCCCAATACATGTTACAGCAGGCCAGTAGTTTAACAATAAAATATAGATTTTTGAAGCAAACTTCCATTGTCCTAACAATGAGTGGGAGAAAAGACCCTTGACCCTTTATAGGGCAAATCACCTTCCCAATCTCTCTTTGCTGCTGTGATTTGTAGCCAGGTCACAGATCTGTTTGAACTCTTGCAAACTCCATTGCTCATTGTCAAGCCAAACATGTTTGGCATGACAATGAGTGACAAGGAGTTGGCATGATAGCACAAACAGACTTCCCCCTGAGCCAACATGGAGCCGCAGTGCATTTGTGTCCTGTTTCCCTCTCCTCCATTACAATGCAGCCATTGAACACTGATTAAAGGTTAATTTGCCTGGCCCATTGCCTAATTCAGAGTCTTAGTTGCTTCCTATCAAGGGGCATTATCTAGTTAGGGCCCCTCGGTTACCTTGCTGCTCAGTGTTTCCACACTTATTGTCCCTCTCCTAGGCTACTTCTAGGCTGTGACATCACAAGAGTCAATTAGGCAAATCTTCTAGAGTCCTCGAGTCGGCTTCTGTTGTTCCACCTGAGAACCTTTTTAGGAGGTTATTTTAGTTCCATTTGAGAATTAGAGAAGAGACTGACTGGTAGTTGTGGTTAAGGGCATTTCTGAAGCTGCTAGGTAAATTTGGTACGTTTAAATTACATTTTCTTTCACCATTAGTGTGTGAGGTAAGTAAGTCAAAGGCAAATTGGAGGGAAATCACGTAGTAGAAAGAACATTGCAGAAAATACTGTGATTTTGTGATTCTTTTTGTGCACTCATTCAAATTATAGGGGTTGATTGAACCTTGAATTAGGTAGAGTGGTGGGAGACGTCTTTGGAGGGGGTGTTTTATTTGAAAAGCCAGGAAGCGTAGCTATTGAGGTTAAAAAAGCACAGGATGTCGGAAGTTACCAATGAATAAAAGGGAAGCTCTGGTCACTCAGTTCTTTGTCCGTTCTTCTCAACACTGCTTCCATATTGGCTTCTCATTTGTATGCTGCCTCTATTCATGCAGCTGTGACGCAAAGGTAAGAGTCAGAAACATACTGTGGGTCACCTCACCTCAACACGAGTTCCTCAGTATGACAGCCTTCCTCTGCTCTGTTTTCTCCACCAGACACTGAGTTGCAGTTCATAGACATAGGCTTCTCAGTCCAAGACTATGTGCTTTGTGCTGGGTCAATAGACTGTACTGTTGTATGTTGTGGTTGCGTAATGAGGCATCATAAACCTCGTCACACTTACTCTATTTAAAGAATGGATCGCTTCTGGTACTTCTGGTATTTTGCCTTCAACCTCCTGTAGTGGTCACACTGGGTTATAATACATCATTGACTGTATAGCAGCATTATATGAACCATTGTTCACTTCATTATACTCCCATGTGAATTTATAAATCCTTTTGTCTCCTTTCACCTTTATTGAACACTGTTTGACATCCAGCACCTGCTTGTCTCGTTTCCTCTCTCAACAGTGCCTGGTGTTTGAGGATGCTCCTATGGGTGTTAAGGCCGGCCTGGCGGCTGGGATGCAGGTGGTCATGATCCCTGATGACAAACTGGACCGAGGCCTTACCCAGGAGGCCACACTGGTCCTGAGGACCATGGAGGACTTCAAACCAGAGATGTTCGGCCTGCCGGCCTATGACTGAGCTCCATCTCCCGCTTCCTGCTCAGGACTGAGAACCTCTAATCCACCCCTGCTTTTTACAGCCCATTTTCACCATTTAGCCTAACCAAAGCAATGTAATGATGCTAATCACAATGATCACAATGCTGATCAAAATTATGCAATGACACTGAATTTAATTGTTACTTGGAACTGTGATCAAGTTGTTGTTAGGCGAATATTAATATTTTTGCTTTGGCCAAATAATGAGAATGGCTGAGAATGATTGTTGAATTGTCAACATAATGAGATGTAATTTCTTTGGCTGAACCTTTTACACAGGTTGGTATTGTAAGCAGCTCGCTGGCAGTCAGTTTGAAGGCTTTTATTGTGATATTGTTTGCATCCCAAATGGCACCCTATTCCCTACATAGTGCACTACTTTTGTCCAGAGTCCAACACAGTCATTCTAGGTAAAGATGTATCCGTCTCTGAGTCTTAATGTCCTTAAACAGCTTTCTTAACCAACTGGAGTTTAAGCTGTTGGATTCTCCCTATTTTCCCCTCTTCATACCGTTTACCACTCTTTGAGCGGGGCCTATTGAAATGCCAAAGACACTTTTCCCAGCATGGACGTGTAATCCAATAAAGAGGGTGAGAGAAGTCTTCAGCTCTTTCATCTTCACTCATGTTTGCCTCAGCAGTGCTGCTGGAATTCACATGTTCTCTCTTCCCTGAGAAAACCCCTGAAACGACTGAACACAGGAGTAGAGTTACTGAGAGCTGTTCCCTCATCTCCCTCAGGCTGTTGAAATAGGATTTCACTACTGTAGTATCCTTCCATCCACTATCCTGCTTCCCCGTCCCGGCCTCCATGCATCCCTGGCCTTTCATCCTCGACTTGGGCTAATCTCTGAGGCTCTTCCTGCTCTTCTCCTCATCACTCAGCCCTTTGTGCCCTGTAGTGTGTGTGATTGTGTGAATATACACCGAGTGGACAAAACATTAGGACCATGACATAGACAGACCAGGGGAATGCTATGATCCCTTATTGATGTCACTTGTTAAATCCACTTCAATCAGTGTAGATAAAGGGGAGGAGACGAATTGAGGCTGTTCTGAGGGCAAAAGGGGGTGCAACTCAATATTAGGAAGGTGTTCCTAATGTTTTGTACACTCAGTGTACATTCATATGTGTGTGTCTGTACAGTATGCGTGTATGTGTGTGTGCTTACGCAATAAGTGTGATGGTGTTAGAACATTATGTCTGAAAAATGTAGTGAGTTCAGGGTATGAATGGGACATAATGGCAAATGCCATTTGCCACAATCTAAAGGAATTATATTTTTCTATTGGAAATGCATTTTCTTTGTATCAAATAAGTGACTACAGAGAAATGTTTCATTGTGGTAAATGGTAGTAGTAGCTCAATGTAGATACAGTATTCACCAGTATTGTTGCACATTGAGTTACCAAGTGGGCATTCAAAATTCAACATGCATTTTCTATTGTGTTTCTATGGCGTACACTTAATAGTCCATCTCACCCTATTGAAGTTGCTATTCACAAAGCATATTGTCCTTTTGTTGGGACATAATAGCTCTGTCTCTTCTCTTCTGGTATCATTCACCCCACCCCACCACAGGTTTAGCCTGATGATCCAGCCACTCCCGGCATAGGAAAAGCACTAGCCAATAACGGAAATGTCAGAGCTTACTCTTCCACCTGTAATCCCAGTCCACCTGAGTGCTTGTGACTAGAAGGTCCCCAATGGCCCCTAACTCTCCTAGGAAATTAGCAGTCTCTCCATCTACTGCCAATAACTATTATTTTATCCCTCCCTACCGTCCTTTCAACTCTCATTCTGCCAAAGACAAAGAGAGGGGGAGAGATAGTGAGGGAAGGGAGAGATAGACTAGCTAACATGTTTCTCAGGTCCGTCTTCACATCGTGCTGGGGAGGGCAGACGAGGGACGGTGGACCCACATTCATCTTCAACGTCAGTTGGTTTTCTATACAGGATTCTATCAGCACTCAGACAAGTGTCCCTCAACAGGGGAAGTTTGAAAAATAGACATTGTATGGGATGACCTCATTTTAGAATGTTATAATAAAGCTTTAATTTTTTTCATCCTCTTACTGGCTGACAAGCCCACTCTGGTTGAAGCTCAATGAGAACGCTCATCTGATAACGGCAGACAGTCCCTGTACATTTTCACTGTCATTCAGACTTGTCTGAGACTTGCATTATCAAGAGAGATAACAGTATTGGATGGCTGTCATTAAAAAAGCACAAAGCAGTAATGTCTTTAATGTGATAAAATACCTTAGAAAATGATTAAATAGACACAGAGACTTGTGCATTATTGCTTTGGGATATACCAGTGGGGTTTCTCTTGACTTATGACTCATAAAAGTAATTGGTTTCAGTTATTAATAGCAGCAAGGGCCAGCAAACTGTTAAGGGTAAACATTTGTGTGTCCATATTCACAAAGTTCATCAGAGTAGGAGTGCTGATCTAGGATCAGCTTTCCCATCTTATTTGTTATGATCTAAAAGGCAAAACTGATTCCTTCTCTGAGACTTTGTGAATATGGGCCTTGGTCCTCAAGATATTTATTATCTAAAAGTTCCAAGTTCGTATTGAACAACATAAAAATCCATTACTATTCAAAGAGCAGTTAAGCGGTTGAGGAAGCCATGTGCAAAGTCATGAGGCTGACTTTGTAAACTCAATTAGTTCTTTGGAGTAGCATTCTGTGATAGTGATAATAAAGAAATCCTCTTTGTTTGTTCATACTAGCAAGAAAACTCTAAACAAATAGCTGCACTGTGTGCAAGGTGGGTCACCCCCAAGACGACTTAAAAACAGATTTGGTGTGCAGTTGTTATTAAGCAAAAACAGCATCCAAAGTATGCCTATCTTAGGCGTGCAGGCTGTATTTGAGTTGGCAAAAGAAGGGAGCACAAAAGAATGCCAAGATCTGATTGAAGAACTCTCTATGGATGCACTCAATTTTCCTATTCCCACTCTCTGTCTACAGCTTTAAAGAACAAATCCACCCCAAAAAATTATTTTGGTATTTATTTCATTAGTCCACTGTTGATACAGTCCCAAAATGTTTTGCATGTCAGCAGTCAAGATTTCAAGATATTGGACTTTCAAGTGTCATTTGCACCATCATCATGATGATGTGTTTTGCATCATATGGTGCATTATGCATCATCATGATGATGTGGCAAGTGACACTTTTCCTTTTGAACTGTAGACTTGGGAATATGAAAATGGAGAAATGGCATCCATATGAGTTCTTCATTCTGATCTTGGCATCCAAAGGATCCCGTGGAGCTCAGATTGAGATAAGAAAGACTCTTCTGGCCAACAGGAGCTGGTCTTCTGTAGCAGAGGATATGGAGATGAGTGCTTTGCAATCGCTACAAGACTGAACAATCCTTCAAAGATTCAAATATATGCGGCTACACCTCATGGTTTATGCATTATTGTATGATGAGAGAATATTTTATTACACGAGCAGGTAGCATGTTACAAATGTCGGATACACGTTTGTGGATGCAAGGTAACAAGAATGATTGTTTTAAATGGAACAATGAAAGGTGGATTCATCTATTGGAAATTAAGTGTAATGGAACTAGAAATGTTCATCCTTCCCTGGTTTCTCTCTCCGAGTCCCTTGTGCTATTTTGGGATGTGAGAGCAAACATGGAACATTTGGTTTTTCATTTGAAATGCATTGCCACATTCAATCTAACCACATCAAATTTTAATACCATTCCTATGCTTGTAATTTCAACCATGCTGCACAGACTAATTCATCATGTGAAGGGATTCATTATTTAGACTTTAATCACACTCATTTGATTGTTCCTCATCGTGTTCCACAAGATCATAACAATAAGGGACGCATCCTATGTTTCCGATATAGTGCACTACTTTTGACCAGAGCCCTAGTCACAAGTAGTGCACTATAAAGGAAATAGGGTGTCATTATGGATACAGGCATAGAAATACTCAAGGCTGCATGTGTATGTAGTCATTTTCACATGTGGGGGTTGAAAACAAAGACCAAGGAAGATGAGATGACACGTATAGTCTGCCTTGACAAACGGAGCTTCAGATATTATAGTTGAGTAGTCTTCACAGCTCACAGTTTGCTAAATCTCTGCGTAGGAGGATAGAGTTGAAGGATGTGCCATACGTTGCACATTGCATTGGAGCCACCTTATATGAACGTATATAATCATATAATACGTGGCAACAACACATCTCCTTTTCATAGTTCACAAAATAACAAACACCCACCTTAAAGCAAAGCATAAGGATCTGATTTTCGTGTCAGTTACTAATACAAATGAATCATTGTCCACTAGATGCAGTGGTGTAAAGCACTTCAGGAAAAATACTTTAAAGTACTACTTAAGTAGTTTTTTAGGGTATCTGTACTTTACTATTTATATATTGAACAACTTTTACTTTTACTTCACTACATTCTTAAAGAAAATATTGTACTTTTTACTCCATACATTTTCCCTGACACCCATTAGATTTTGAATGCTTAGCAGGACAGGAAAATGGTCCAATTCATGCACTTATCAAGAGAACATCCCTGGTCATCCCTACTGCCTCTGATCTGGCGGACTCACTGAACACAAGCTTTGTTTGTAAATGATGTCTAAGTGTTGGGGTGTGCCCCTGGCTATCCATAAATATAAAAAAACAAGAAAAGGGTACCGTTTGGTTTGCTTAATATAAGGAATTTGAAATTATTTATACTTTTACTTTTACTTCTGATAATTAAGTATATTTTAGCAATTGCATTTACTTTTGATACTTAAGTATATTTAAAACCAAATACTTTTAGACTTTTACTCAAGTAGTGTTTTACTGGGTGACTTTTACTTGAGTCATTTTCTATTAAGGTATCTTTACTTTAACTCAAGTATGACAATTGGGCACTTTTTCCACCACTGAGATATGACTATCGATTAATGCTCTCTCCGATGCCACGTGTAGTGTTTGCTATTGAAAAACGTGCATGTCATATCCTGTGTAGTGGAACACTTCTACATATGAGGAGGAATACAGTAGTTAAGTACATACATTGTTAACAGATGATTTCTTCCTCAGATGATCGATGCCTTGACCCTCACCTCCCCTCTCTCTCCCCAGAAACACTAACAGAGAAATACTGGCTTCAACCGTCACAGTATCAAAGTAACAAACGAATGCTAGTCTCACTGAGGAGCCCCACAAACAGTCTGCTCTCTGTCTGGTGGTATATCTTTGCATATAATCAAATTCTCACAAACCCTCTATACCCAACCGCCCCCCTCTCCATCTCCTCCTCCAGACACCTCTCTAAGAAGACGCCACATTAAAAGCAATGGAAGCAACTGAAATATAAATGAATTTAGCGCGCAAATACATTTAAGGAGTTTAAGCAGTGCTGTAAAGAGTGCTCTGGGCGCCGTAAACAGGGCCTCTGTGATCTGAATGTACAAGATGTCAGTAACTCCGGGCTGCCGCCTACCCCTGATATACTGCATTATGGATGTGTGTCAGTTTGACTGCTGTAAGCTCCACTCAGCACCACTTTAACAGCAACACACACACACATGTTGGTGGAGTGTGTGTGCATGGACACTTGTGCATGTAGGCTACACATTAGTATTCATACACGAGCGCACGCATACACATGCACGCATGCACACACACACACAGTGTGGTGTGTACTAATATAGATCAAATGTGCTGTACAGTGTGAAAATATAGCAGGTCGCTAACAGTATTGTATGCACTCCCTTCCCCTGGGGCCTGGGTTAGGGATGCCCCCATAGCCTGTCTGTCTGATGGGCATGCAGAACACAACTTTAATGGCTGGACAGAACGAACGGACACACACACACACACACACACAAGAGATGTGGGAGACACAGTAATCGCTGTCCGTGGTGCTGTAATCCCAGAGGATCTGAGTTGTTGTCCAGGGTTCAAAATAGTCTTATCTGATGATTATTTTGTCTAAAATTGCAAAGTTTGTTTCACTAAATCTCCAAACAGATTTATAATAGAACGTATCTATGAAAGAACAAAATGAGTCTGCTAAACCTTTGAACAAATGCAATTTTATTAAAAAGAAGGAACAGATTTATTTTATTTTATTGATGTTTGAATAAAGACATAGTAGACTACTTGAGTTTCTGAAATAAGGGTTCACATTGTGAACAGATTGAAATACTTTATTAAACCGTGGCCGTGACAGTCAAGGAGGCTACAGAATTCAGCTGAAATATGCTGAAAGAAATTACATTTTCTATACTCCCTTGAATGTTGTGTTGTATTTGCTGGCTCAATACATCAGCGGTTCAAGGATGCATTTCAGCAGCAAATGCCAAACTACCATTTGTACAGGCAAGGGCAAACAAATCCATCTGTGACCGTTTGATAAACACAGATCATGAATGTGTGCATTCCAATTGTCACCGTTTCCTTATATAGTGCTCTAGGTCAAAAAATAGTGCACTATATAGGGAATAGGGTGCCATTTAGGACACAACCAATGTGTTTGGTCTGAATATGAAGTGTCTCGCTCACTTCCCTAGGAGTAAACAAAGCCTCGTCAGTGTCACTGACACAGAATGGAGTGTGAATGGAGTGTCTGTCACTCTGAAAGGGATTTGACATTGAAACCAGAGAGCTGTATAGGAGCTATCTGTAGGAGCACTGCATGGTTCTGGCTGCATGCCTGTTGATTTGATATCTGGTCGGTCTGAAAGGAAGGCAAGGATAGAAAGGACACAGTCTTTTGTATTGAGATGTCAATGGAGTTTTTGATGTGACTCAGAATCTTGAGACTGAATGAATGTCCCAAGGTGATTCATCTTTTGAATGAATCATGTCACATAATAGGATGACAAGCAACATTCAATTCAATATGTTTTGATATACAGTGTTTGAGTTCACCACTTTTAACATACATTTATTCATCCTGTAGTTATGGATAAATATGCTAAATCAGTTAAATTGTATAGATTAGTTATTTCATTTAAAGCATGGTAAGACAATACAATGTTCGCCTTGATGTTTTAATATAGCCAAAAAATTAAACAAAAGTTGTAACGAAATCGATGAGAAATGAACCTATAGATTTTTATTCGGCTCAAACTATAAATCATTAAGTCTAAACCTTTGCTCTCCAATATGGAATGAGCAGCCAACATTAAATGGGGATGAACTGGTAAATCTGTAGGTCTCACCCCAAAGGTCCTGAAATAGTTTGAAAGGATATAAACCTTGGAAAGTATTCAGACCTGTTGACTTTGTCCACATTTTGTTACGTTACAGCCTTATTCTAAAATTGATTTTTTTAAATGAAATCCTCAGCAATCTACACACAATAACCCATAATGACAAAGCAAAAACTGGTTTTTAGAAAGCTTTGCACATTTATAAAAAAACAAAAACAGAACTACCTTATTTACATAAGTATTCAGACCCTTTGCTATGAGACTTGAAATTGAGCTCAGGTGCATCCTGTTTTCATTGATCATCCTTGAGATGTTTCTACAACTTGATTGGAGTCCACCTGTGGTAAATTCAATTGATTTGACATGATTTGGAAAGGCGTACACCTGTCTATATAAGGTCCCACAGTTCAAAGTGCATGTCAGAGCATAAACCAAGCCATGAGGTCGAAGGAATTGTCTGTAGAGCTCCGAGACAGGATTGTGTCGAGGCACAGATTTGGGGAAGGGTCCCAAAAAATTTCTGCAGCATTGAAGGTCCACAAGAACACAGTGCCCTCCATCATTCTTAAATGGAAGAAGTTTGGAACCACCAAGACTCTTCCTAGAGCTGGCCGCCCGGCCAAACTGAGCAATCGGGGGAAAAGGGCCTTGTTCAGGGAGGTGACCAAGAACCCGATGGTCACTCTGACAGAGCTCTAGAGTTCCTCTGTGGAGATGGGAGAACCTTCCAGAAGGACAACCATCTATGCAGCTCTCCCCCAATCAGGCCTTCATGGTAGAGTGGCCAGATGGAAGCCACTCCTCAGTAAAAGGCACATGACAGCCCGCTTGGAGTTTGCCAAAAGGCAACTAAAAACTCTCAGACCATGAGAAACAAGATTCTCTGGTCTGATGAAACCAAGATTGAACTCTTTGGCCTGAATGCCAAGCGTCACTTCTGGAGGAAACCTGGCACCATCCCTACGGTGAAGCATGGTGGTGGTAGCTTCATGCTGTGGGGATGTTTTTCAGCGGCAGGTACTGGAAGACTAGTCAGGATCGAGGCAAAGATGAACAGAGTAAAGTACAGAGAGCTCCTTGATGAAAACCTGCTCGAGAGCGCTCAGGACCTCAGACTGGGGCAAATGTTAACCTTCCAACAGGACAACAACCCTAAGCACACAGCAACGCTTCACATCCAACCTGACAGAGCTTGAGAAGATCTGCTGAGAAGAATGGGAGAAACTCCTCAAACACATGTGTGCCAAGTGTCATACCCAAGAAGACTTGAGGCTGTGTAAAGGGTCTGAATACTTACACTACCGTTCAAAGGTTTGGGGTCACTTAGAAATGTCCTTGTTTTCCATGAAAACATACATGAAATGAGTTTGAATAGGACATATAGCAAAATGAATATGAAATCTAGTCATTGACAAGGTTAGAAATAATGAATTTTAATATAAATAATAATTGTGTCCTTCAAACTTTGCTTTCGTCAAAGAATCCTCAATTTGCAGCAATTACAGCCTTACAGACCTTTGGCATTCTAGTTGTCAATTTGTTGAGGTAATCTGAAGAGATTTCACCCCATGCTTCCTGAAGCACCTCCCACAAGTTGGATTGGCTTGATGGGTACTTCTTAACGTACCATACGGTCAAGCTGCTCCCACAACAGCTCAATAGGGTTGAGATCCGGTGACTGTGCTGGCCTCTCCATTATAGACAGAATACCAGCTGAATGCTTCTTCCCTAAATAGTTATTGCATAGTTTGGAGCTGTGCTTTGGGTCATTGTCCTATTGTAGGAGGAAATTGGCTCCAATCAAGCGCCGTCCACAGGGTATGGAGCATTGCAAAATGGAGTGATAGCCTTCCTTCTTCAAGATCCCTTTTACCCTGTACACAGATCTCCCACTTTACCACCTCCAAAGCACCCCTAGACCATCACATTGCCTCCACCATGCTTGACAGATGGCATCAAGCACTCCTCCAGCATCTTTTCATTTGGTCTGCATCTCACAAATGTTATTCTTTGTGATCCGAACACCTCAAAGTTCGATTTGCTGTCCATAACACTATTTTCCAATCTTCCTCTGTCCAGTGTCTGTGTTCTTTTGCCCATCTTAATCTTTTCTTTTTATTGGCCTGTCTGATATATGGCTTTTTCTTTGCAACTCTGCCTAGAAGGTCAGCATCCCAGAGTCGCCTCTTCACTGTTGACGTTTAGACTGGTATTTTGTGGGTACTATTTAATGAAGCTGCCAGTTGAGGACCTGTGAGGCATCTGTTTCTCAAACTTGACACTCTAATGTATTTGTCCTCTTGCTCAGTTGAGCACAGGGGCCTCCTTCTTTCTATTCTGGTTAGAGCCAGTTTGCGCTGTTCTGTGAAGGGAGTAGTACACAGCGTTGTACGAGATCTTCAGTTTCTTGGCAATTTCTCGCATGGAATAACCTTCATTTCTCAGAACAAGAATAGACTGACGAGTTTCAGAAGAAAGTTATTTGTTTCTGGCCATTTTGAGCCTGTAATCGAACCCACAATTGCTGATGCTCCAGATACTCAACTAGTCTCAAGAAGGCCAGTTTTATTTTAACAGTTTTCAGCTGTGCTAACATAATTGCAAAAGGGTTTTCTAATGATCAATTAGCCTTTTAAAATGATAAACTTGGATTAGCAAACACAACGTACCATTGGAACACAGGACTGATGGTTGCTGATAATGGGCCTCTGTACGCCTATGTAGATATTCCATTAAAAATCAGCCGTTTCCAGCTAAAATAGCCATTTACAACATTAACAATGTCTACACTGTATTTCTGATCAATTTGATGTTATTTTAATGGACAAAACATTTGCTTTTCTTTCAAAAACAAGGACATTTCTAAGTGACCCCAAACATTTGAACGGTAGTATATGTAAATGTAATATTTCCGTTTTTTATTTTTTATAAATTAGCAAACATTTCTAAAATCCAGTTTTTGCTTTGTCATTATGGGGTATTGTGCGTAGATTGATGAGGGGAAAAAAGTATTTAATCAATTTTAGAATAAGGCTTGTCGTGGTAATTATTCTAATCAAAGGAGAGACTTTTAGATTTCCTCGAAACAATTTAACTTTATGAATTACTGCAGTAATGGAGTTGGTCGGTAACCACCTTGGAGGTGATCACTGAGAACTCAGAACAGCAGAACTGAGGTTACAGCTCTTTATAGCAAAGACACACCCTTCTGAATACATGACAAACAGCAGATTGTGAGCATTGTGAGTGTGGAATGCAGAGTGTGGAATGGGTCAAAAGGTACATTGTGCTCTCATGCAACAGACATCAATATTTACATGGAGCCAAATATCTGTCTCTAGTTCATTTACTGCTTGTTTATACAGACATACCAATGTAACCTAGAACACTAGGTCATTCCCTCAAATGATTAAGTCCAGTGTTCATCTTCCATATAGGATAAATAAACTGGAGATTGGGTCTCCCTGGCACTGACAGACAGGCACACAGACACTAACCATGGAATGGATTGTTGTCTTATCACCAAGTCATCACAAATCAACTGTCAGCGTTTAAATCTCAGAGGCTCATCTCAGTTCCACACAGACACAGGAGAGTTTTAAAAACCCTATTATGTCGCCTCTCAGAAGAACAGACAGTGTTAATGTACTGATATAGGAATACATTCTAATATAAAAGTAATGTTGTCATTCTACGACAGGCTGTAACCTACCAAGGGGACTGAATACTTTCCGAAGGCACTGTACATCTAAGAGCATTCAATCATATAAACATTCTGTCAAGGCCAAATCCGAGTTAATAGGTCTGTATAAATACCTGATATGGATACCTTTGCTTTAATGAAACTACCAGGGCAATGCGCTCTCTTTTTACAGTGTGCTACATGATGACCGTGTCCACCACAGGCCCTCTGAAGGCTAGGGTCTAAAGAGAGGAAATAGTTTTTAGTCTGTGGTACATGCAGGTGTCTTGAAATGTCAGGGCAGGATTTAGTAAGATTCTATTGGTTTCCAAATATAAAGCTGCCCTTTGCACAGTGTGAAGCTGTGCACAATGGAACTTCAGAAACAGACTTTAGAATCAGAAGCAATGTCCCAGGTGGTTGCAATTATGTACAATTGATACATAGTGATTTTTTCTAGAGAAATAGTCACTGAGGCACACCGTAAGGCCGTAAAAGGCTAAGGGACTGCTTGCCTGTGATCCCCCTGTGTCTGTCTGGCTCAGAGCTCGTTCCTCGGTGGTACACCCTGACAAAATGGAATTATCACAGGGATAAATTAGCGGCTGCCCCTGATGGTGTGGCCCGCCAGGATGACATTTTTCCTTGGCCTTTTGTTTTTCGCCGCAGGGGACTCAACCCTCGCCCCCCGATCCTCTACCACCCTCTTCCACCCTGCCAGAAACTAAACGCTGTGGGAGTTGGATGGGGAAGGAGGGAGAGAGAGAGAGAGAGAGAGAGAGAGAGAGGGGGGTGGAGAGGGAGAGGGAGAGAGGGAGAGAGAGAGAGAGAGAGAGAGAGAGAGAGAGAGAGAGAGAGAGGGCTTATGGGTCTTTCTATAAATAATGGGGCCAATGTGTAACATTGGGATCAACTTTTCAAAAAGGTTTGAAACAAAAATAAAAATGATTTTTATGCAGTTCCACATGTGTACTTAGACGAATAAAAGTGAATATATGCAAATTGGCCCATAACTCCACCTATACAACAACATAACCCTAGGACTATATATCCTTTAAGCAGGGTTCATACAGACATTGGCAAGTCAAATTCAAGGAATTTCATGGACTTTTTCAAGCACTTAATTATAATTTTCAAGGATCTCAATGTTATACAATTGTAATTTATATAATTGTACATATAGGGCCTGCTACAGAATTCAAATGATTATTACATTGTAAAATCTGTGAGAATAATGTGGACATTGCCTGACTAAATAGATTGGATGCATGCATGCCAATTTTTCTGTAACCTATGTGGCCGACGCAGGCACACATAATAAAGACATGAATAGCGGTAGCATTCATCTCACCATTTGAATCTCACTATCGCTGTTTTTATAATGAGAAAGTGATCAAAAACCAGGTTGCTTTTTTAATTGGAGGATTTGAATGGAAAGCCAAGTTGAAGCCAACATTAGATGTTGTCGCATTCAAAATAACCTCACTTGGTTTTACCACAGCAGAGTAGTGCAACACCCTTCAATTGAAACGGCGGAAAACAAACGAAAATGGCCACAAAAACGTATCAAACATGTTATCACGGATCATTTTAAGGGAGCAGGAGAACTTAACAATTGGCTGCAATAATTACAAGGACTTTTCAAGCACCAAATTGAGGAAATGTCTGATTTTCAAGAAAGGCTTATTCCTGTAGGCTACTTGAATTTCTGAGCTCCAAATTCAAATTAAAGTAGGCTACTTCAAGCCCCTTGTATAGCAGGTGTAACATGGAAAACAAAATGTATTTGTCATGTTATTTCATTACATTTACAGTACCAAATCATATTGTGAATAAGCCCACTAGGCTATGTGATGTGTTGTCATTATAAAATTATTATAAAATAATTAATAGGAATAGCGTTGGGTGTTACGCAATAGTCTGTCAACATAATTGCGCACAGTAGACCTAGACTCGGTGTCCAATCCAAGGCACAAAACCATGAAGACATGAACTCATTACCTTGATACTTTCGCTGTTAAATCTAACGAGACCCTGCTGTAAATCAAGCAGACAACAACATAAATTCGCTAGATCCAACGTGGATCCAGACACAACTGTCTTCACCGGCATAACTAATTAGACACCAGAATATTTTGGACATTCCTTGCAAACAGCTTTTTTTCAGCACTTGGGCTGCTGTCAGACTGCAATTTGGGGTGTTTCTTGATGTGGGTGTTCCCTGCAATCAGGAAACACCCATTGATACCTGCCATTGGTCAGCTCCAGTCTTATGAGACTGATGGTTTCTCAACACAGATGATTTGTTTACATAACAGGTTAGGATAACTAATGTGGCATTTTAGGATAATTCACGTGGCAGGTTAGGTGAATTAGCGTGGCAGGTTAGGAGACTGCGGTTAAGGTTAGAAAAATGGTTACGCTTAGGCTTAGCTACAATGCTACAGTTGTCAACAACTGTTGTCTCCGACGCGAAATAAATGGCCATGGACCAATAGAGAGCATCAATGGGTGTAACTTGACATCAAGAAACGCCTACATCAGAAAACGGCCCTAATTGCGGTCTGCAATTACACCCTTCTGTTGTTGCATTAGATGTGCAATCACAACAACTGTTCCTCACCTGACTGTCATTCAGAAAATGTTATTTGTGTGGCCATGAAAACAGTTGTTATGTATTGTAGTTCAACTGCATTTCTGAGTTCTCTATACAGAAAACTGTCCGACAGCTAGATTCAGGATTCTGACAGGGTTCAAGTTCAATGTCTAATTTAACTGATGAATGCTTATTATATGATATAATGACAACTTACACTGCCATAAATGCAAGGACAGAAAAGTAATGTCTCATGTCACACGATTTTGGACAAATCCGTCAAGATACCAACCCTGATAAAGGGTTAAACTCGTGAATTTGATTGAATATAGCTATGATCCCCCCTGATATCTTAATGTAATTACGTGATTTTTTTTTGCAGATTATTATCAATGACTTATCAACAGCTGTAACAAGTTGTGCAGTATAGGAAATTGTCCCTGGTACCCTAGTTTATAGAAAGACCCTTATGGCTTCCCCGTTCCCCCCATCTCTCTCTGCACACAGCAGGGCAGGCTATCACATCACAGGGCGCTTACAGAATGGTTTTTAATGAGCCATCAGAAGAATTAAGGCTGATATAAAAAAGCCCCATATCCCCTAATTTCCCCTCATTAATTCGACGGAAATTGCACTCATCAAAGGGATCCTGGGAGCTTCCCTCTCTGTGGGAAACATGGTAGGGGGGAGTTTAGTTCCAGGGCGCTTAGTGTTACTGCATGGAGCCAGCTAGGGTGCTTCGGCTGCATCCCAAACGGCACCCTATCCCCTATATATTGCACTACTTTTGACAAGGGCCCATAGGGCTCTGGTCAAAAAATATTACACTATAAGGGGATAGGGTGCCATTTGGGACGGAGGCTATGCCTAGTGTTCCTGCTTGTAGCTAGCTAGCCTCCAGACATGGGCCTAGCTCTAGCTGCCAGCCAAAGCAGGCTTTGTCAGCACACAACGCTAGGGGCTGGGAACAACAGTAGATTATGCACATACACCAAATTGTTTCACTGGTTTGGTATGGAAGGGATTTTTTTAAATTGATGAATAGACAAAGGAGACCTCATTGTACACTATGTTCATTACAATGACTTTACTTAGCTACTTGACTTGTTCCTTTTAGCTCCTTGTGGAGCAAAAGGCCTCAACAGTGCAACTACAGTATGTTAAGAAAATCAACCTACAGTATTTCTTCATTGCTTGGATCCAGTGGAGGCTGCTGAGGGGAGGACGGCTCATAATAATGTCTGGAACGGCGCTAATTGAATGGCATCAAACACATAGAAACCATGTGTTTGATACCATTCCACTGATTCCGCTCCAGCCATTACCATGATCCCGTCCTCCCCAATTAAGGTACAACCAACCTCCTGTGATTGAATCACTTGAAATTAAACACACGTAGGCTTACAATATGTTTGATGAAGGTCATAGTACTGTTCCGCTCTCGCATCCGTAGAAAGTGTTCCGTTCAAGTGATGACCACGGATTATGCTACTGTTGCTCGCATCTTCACGTACAATGGCGAACATTCAGCCATGCATTCTAGCAGCTTTTTCAATTTATAATCTCCTGACTCGCCAGAACCAAGGTCGTGTACACCCCCTCTCAGCCTGCCAGCCCTTTATTTACAAAGGTCTGCCTGCTGAATTTTGAGAAGATCCACTGTCTACTGGAATTAATGTAACACTGGCCAGAGGAATGGGTTGCAATTAGAGAGAGTTGAAATAGAAAAAAAAAAGAGGGGAAACCAGCACCAGGACAGACAGTATAGCACTCCTCTTCAGATACTGTACATGAACAGAGTACTACAGACATTTCAAAACAAACCTTTTTATTTTCTCTGTAGCGCAAAAGACAATTACAATACTGGGTCTAATAATAAAGACATAAAAACATTTTTGTACTTTTTAATTTGGCCTGAACACAGTCATGATGTTTTTATCATATTGTCAAACAAATCACTTCAAAAAGTATGCTACCTGCGCTTGTTCGTCCACTCCGAAATAATTCCAGCATCTTAACAGTGCACTCTGCACTCGGCCCATTTGATGAATGGAAAGAGACATCTGTTACAAAAAAACTAAAAGTGTAATGACATTCAACGATTGCAATTGGGTCTACACCAGGGCTCTCCAAACCTGTTCATACCGTCCGTAGGTTTTCACTCCATTTGGAATAAGCTTTTATTTTAATGTGTACCACTCTAGCAGTACAAATTTCATTTAAAACAAATAGGAGAATGGTTAAATTAGCATTATTTAGAGACCCCCCAAAGTATTTTTCATTTAGGGAGGCTCATTTCTCAACTCTCATGTATAAGACTCCCAGATGTACTGTAGAGAAGATATGCGTCCGACTAGACCCACTCGCATGCACACACACGCACACACACACTCTCTCTCTGTCTCTCTCTCTGTCTCTCTCTCTCTCTCTCTCTCTCTCTCTCTCTCTCTCTCTCTCTCTCTCTCTCTCTCCCTCTCTCTCTCTCTTTCTCTCTCTCTCTCTGAGGGACCTGTGATGCATCTGCATGAATTAGTCCTTTCATTTGTCAGCCAGGTAAAACAGCAGGATGGAGAGGGATGAGAAGACGAACCATGTTGACTGGTGAAAGATCTTAGCAGCCATTCCTCATGAATTCTAAATCACATTGAATTAATTCATGTCTAAACCGCACCACAAATAGACATTCTCTCCTGCAAGACAGAGGATCCTGGATCCACATTTAGCAAGTTGTTCCTTGAAGTTGTTCGTTCATCAAGGGGCCGGGCTGTTGGGCAACTGTTTGTCAGTTCAGGATGTGACAATAGCTGGAGCTAGAGATGGAAACAATGGTACAACCTTAAGATAATGATGACGAATCAAATATTACATCTGGCTGAATTTGACAAAACTCTTGTGGCTTTTCTGAAGTGAATGATGTTCTGAAATGGATGACATGGCGTACTGACTAGTGTCAGCAAAGATTCATGGATGATTCAGAGGATATATTGCCACTTAGTACAACCTCTGAACTAACATGTTCAAAGTAGTTGAATACTACTTGACAAACAGCCCATAATACTCGGGGAGACTAGATAAAATGTTGGTTGACGCATGTACCACAGCATAGCATAATACATATAAAAGTGACTATTTTTACAGCATGAAATGACCTCTAGGTTATGCAGAGCAATGTTAAGGTACATATAAGCTGTAGTCTAGCGGCAGGTAGCTTAGTGGGTAAGAGCCTTGTGCCAGTAACCGGAAGGTCGCTGGTTCTAATCCCCGAGCCGACTAGGTGAAAAATCTGTCGATGTGCCCTTAAGCAAGGCACTTAACCCTAATTGCTCCTGTAAGTCGCTCTGGATAAGAGCGTCTGCTAAAATGTAAAAAAAAACATAAATATCTATATGTTGGCATTGTATATTCAATTTCCACTAATGTTATTCTCGACTAGCTCTCAATTCCTGGAAAAGGAATTGTTGTGAGGCTTTCGTCGCAAGCCTTTCTCTGGGTTATTATGTTATCTTAGGGAAACAGATATTCAAAAGAAAACCGCAATGGAACAAAAAACTAAGGAAGGAGAACAACAGAAAATAGTTACAATTCCACCACTGGGAGATGGCTGACTGAATAGAGGTGCAGAAGTGCTAAAACAATTGAGTAAGGCGGAGAGAGACAAATCCAGTGGAGGATTATGTTATATCAACATCAATTTCGTAAGCAATAATCAAAGAAAGGAATAGGACTGATTAAAACATTAAAACACAGACAAAAAGAGAGCTACAGCCCCGGATTTAAGCAAGGGTGAATAGTGACTTTGAACTTAACAAGCAGCACATAAAGGAGTAAAGGATACATTTTCAATAATAAATACCTACCATTATTCGCAGTCTGGGAAACCAGAAACATATTGAAAACATAAGAAAGCAACAACTGTATTGTGCATATGATCAAAAACCTATACAACATAGAATTTACCTATAGACATGAATTTGCAGTATTGTGGCAAAGATTTTTATAACTAACCCAAGATAGACCTGAGCTTGTCGTTTCCAAAGGGAGCAAATTAATCATAGTGGGCAGAACAAGCAAGGAGGTGGGCAGAGCCAAGCACGAGTTACCGAGACCCTATTGGCATGCTAGCATGTATTTGGATATTTCCGTTAGGGAACGCCTACTCTGTGAAGTGCGCGTGTGCAATAATTCAATTTGCCCATGCACTCCTTCTAAACAACACCATTTTTAGAAACTTTGGCAAAGGGCAAAGTCTACAAAACTTAGTCCACTCTGTTCATAACATATTTTTGTTTTGGGGCCTTTTATTGTCCCCAGCACAAGGTGCACCTGTGTAATGATCATGCTGTTTAATCAGCTTCTTGATCTGTCAGGTGGATGTATTATCTTGGCAAAGGAGACATGCTCACTAACAGGGATGTAATCAAATTTGTGCACAGAATTTGGAGGCAAGAAGGTTTTTGTGTGCATGGAACATTTCTGGGATATTTTATTTCAGCTCATGAAACATGGGTCCTACACTTTACATGTTGCATTTGTATTTTTGTTCAGTATATATTAAAGTGATGAGGAAATTAAGAAAGTATTGGAGGACAGTGGAAGCTGATAAAAGTGCTTCTTTAATATTAAAGGTATTGTGAATAAATCTGCAAGCAATTTTGACATTTTCAAGTGTTGACCCAGGTGCTCTCAAGGTGAAAAGCCATGGCATTCTCTAACAGAAGAAGCATTGAGGACAAGGAAATAATAATAATTTATTAAACTGTTATAGAGCTTTTCATTACAGACAGAATCTCAAAGCGCTTGGTAAGCAAAATAAACAACAACTAATTTCAAAATAAATATAGTCTACAACAGTACATTTTTGTAGACGCTCTTATCCAGAGCAACTTACAGGAGCAATTAGGGTTAAGTGCCTTGCTCAAAGGCACAATGACAGATTCTTGGGAATTCAAACCAGCGACCTTCCATTTACTGGCCCAACACTTTTAACCGCTAGGCTACCTGCCACCCTACAGTAGCTAGATCAGCTTGATCAAGTTTGTTTGAGTGCTTCTTGAAGCATCCAGCAGATGGACAGCCATGGACATGAGAGGATCTGGAAGCTCATAGTTCTGCTAGATGGTCAGCGGAGGTGGTGGTCGGAGGTGGTGGTCATGTCAGCATGTCCAAGGGCTGGCAGGCAGGCAGCTCCATGTCATCAGGGCGTCTCCGCTGTTTGCAGCTTCTTTGTATTGAGCCTCAGTGATGAAGTTTGAGCTCCCCACAGAGTACAGCCCACTCCTTACTTCATTAGTATTTTATTGAGCAATGAAAAAGCTGGCCCACTGCCAACTCTGCATACATAGCCTCCTCTTGGATCACCGTTGGTGAAAACCAACCCAAAGTCAGTAGGTGCAATTCAAATGAAAACACACACTTGCTAGCTAGCATTAGCTAGCTTGTTGAAAACACTGATTTTCATTAAGTTACGGCCAGTAATTTAGTTAATGATATCAAGTCTTGATCTGCTCTAATTTATTTAGCTATTTACATAAAAACGATTTAATATGATTGTACAGAATTTACATGAGCTCTCTGCCTAGGCTTCCACTAGGTGCCATGGCAACTATAGAATTAATACACGTGATGAACTAAATAAAGGTGATGAAAGGAGTTGACGTTGTTAGAAGGGTATTCATGAAGTAAAGTGTAGGTTTCCTGTGACTTTAGTTTACACAAGAAAGGACCTTCTTGGAATTGAGTGACTAAGTGATTTCAGGTTGTGTGTGTGTGTGTGTGTGTTGTGTTTGTGTGTCCGCACATGTGTGAATGAGATCATGTGTATACATACAGGATCAAAAATGTCATCCACTTCAGAAGGTTGAGGCCATGGGTGACTAGACTAGCAAGGGCTAATTTATATTTTGAGATGTTTTGTGTTACTCATTTGATTTCTCTATCTAGCTATCTTTATGCATGGGAGAGAGAGGGGAATAATTATCACACCATTTGCATAGCCTCAACAGTGTAAACTACAGATTTTTCTCCTTTTAAAACACATTACCCTACAACTATTTTCCTAGATCCTGTACATTTAAAATATGTTATCGGTGTTATACTTTTGAGTGCTTATTCCCCATCCTCCTTATTCATACCATATCCATCTCTGCCACCGGTTATATTGAATTGAAAACCTGATTAAGTTTTAAAACCTCCATTTGGTACAATGTAATATTGGCTTTTTTGAAAGCGACTACCCCTGGGACTTTGAAGTTCACATGGCTGAGCAGTGTCTGTGACTGCAAGAGGTCACTGGGTGATCCTTAACTCTATCACCGCCGTGGTGTGATAGAGTGATGGCCTCTATTAAAAAGAGGAGGATCCCATCAGCTTCTATAGGCTAGGCCTACTATATTTATTTCTCAGCTTTCCTAATATTAAGCACATTGCTTGTCTTTACAACAGGAGTATAGCCTACCTGGCTGGCATGAAAATGAACCACGGGAAAAGTGTTCTCCAGTTTCTATTTAAGTACATAGATGACATGTATTTTTTTCCCCCTGCCCCTGTTCCGAGACAGGTGCATGATAATGGTCCATTCTAAATAAAAACACATTTCACACCTATTATTTAGTATATGTAAAGACAAGATTAAATTAAGAATAGTCTGATGTGTGACAATATTAGCCGATCACTTGTGAATTATATTTTATCACTTGTGAATGATGCCCAGTTTAAGGCAAGAAACAATGCATACCTTTTTTTTGCGACTTTTTCAAATCATAGTCCCACACCTCATGTAGCCTAGCCCATAGGCCTATATGTTTTGATAAGGTTTTAATCACAACTAAAGTGGCCAAATTACCTCTTAAAATTAAGCACATTAATCTGCTTTACAAAAGGTGTAGAGCCTAACTGGCATACATCCACTTAGGAAGCAACACAACGCTGGCAGGGATGTAGCTCAGTTGGTAGAGCATTGGGTTGTGGGTTCGATTCCCACGGGGGTATGAAAAATTAAAAAAATTATGTATGCACTCACTAACTGTAAGTCGCTCTGGATAAGAGCGTCTGCTAAATGACGTAAATGTAAAATGTAAGATAATTTTCACCATAAAAATGCACCTTAATAATAAAACCATTATGTGGATAATCTCACTTGCGGTCATTTTTGATAATGGTGGTTTCCCGCTAATGGAACATTTGCGCTTATAGCCTACTGCCGTGTGCGCATTGCTGCACTTATAATGTGAAGAAATAGCCTAATAGTTTATCAACATTTTAAGCTAAACATTCTGATCTTTTGTGTCAGCCTCATTGAGTAAAACAGTTTTTTTATGCTAGTGGTTGTATTAATTTGGGCTCTATCGCATCCCACAACTGTCCCAGACTATGTTTGGAGTATTTCTTTCTCGCACAGAATAGAATAGGTCAACTTTTATACTATGGGGGATAGTAGATTGACATAGGCTAGTGCTTTTGCTGTTCATTAGGCCTACTCATCTTGTTGGCTGACGAAAAGTAAATGTGGACAGTTCTGCCAATATTTTCAATATGCGCCTCCAAATTGGATAAGGACGCGCGCAGTTGCGCCCCCGATGTGTCTGTCTTCACTTGTAGCCTGTAAGAAAGACCCGATCACATGACGGAGAGCCATGTGAGTGAGAGGTGCTTCGGAGCAAGCAGCATGCAGGGAGAAGGGAATTACAATTATTATATTCAGCCCAAGGACACAAGGGCCACTGGCTGAAAAAGGCATGTATTTTTTTTGGGTACATTACCACCACACAAAGGGGATGCCGCCGGGAAATTTGAGGCATTCTCAAGTGCTTGTCAAATTGTGAATGAGAGACTGATGAAGTGTGTACAGCCTGCACAAAAGAACTAAGCAGAGCTCATGCCTTTCATGCAACTTTTTTCAAATCATCATTATAGTCGCATCATGCAGCCTTAGAATGTATTAAAAATCAAAACATATAGCCCAACGTTTGTATCACAACTGAAGTTACATAAATAACTCTAAATTAAGCATATAGGAGTACCTGTTTCTTTGTTAACCGCTCAACACAGAATAGCCGCAGATCAACACAGAACAGCCACGTGCACACTCCCTCAAATCGTTTGGAGAAAATATCCTTTCTATTTTATTCAGCTTTGTTCAATTGTATTCTTCGTACTATGAAATACTATAAAACAATGCCACGGAATTCTAAGCAAATCTTGTCTGCTAAATTAACTAGTGTAGCTCACAGCCATTTGGCATAGCCAGATCAGGATGCTATTCTGTTCTTCTGAAATATACTTAATTTTCTTCATTTCATGTTTCTTTAGACATGGTTAAAATAAATAATGGATTTATTGTGCAGGTGTACATGGATTTACTAGACTTTGTTCCAAAGGTCTGCATCAGTGGCTTGTAGGCTATGTGTGGAAGCCAGGAGATGCTAAATGTGTTTATACACTGCTCAAAAAAATTAAGGGAACACTTAAACAACACAATGTAACTCCAGGTCAATCACACTTCTGTGAAATCAAACTGTCCACTTAGGAAGCAACACTGATTGACAATACATTTCACATGCTGTTGTGCAAATGGAATAGACAACAGGTGGAAATTATAGGCAATTAGCAAGACACCCCCAATAAAGGACTGGTTTTGCAGGTGGTGACCACAGACCACTTCTTAGTTCCTATGCTTCCTGGCTGATGTTTTGGTCACTTTTGAATGCTAGCGGTGCTTTCACTCTAGTGGTAGCATGAGACGGAGTCTACAACCCACACAAGTGGCTCAGGTAGTGCAGCTCATCCAGGATGGCACATCAATGCGAGCTGTGGCAAGAAGGTTTGCTGTGTCTGTCAGCGTAGTGTCCAGAGCATGGAGGCGCTACCAGGAGACAGGCCAGTACATCAGGAGACGTGGAGGAGGCCGTAGGAGGGCAACAACCCAGCAGCAGGACTGCTACCTCCGCCTTTGTGCAAGGAGGAGCAGGAGGAGCACTGCCAGAGCCCTGCAAAATGACTTCCAGCAGGCCACAAATGTGCATGTGTCTGCTCAAACGGTCAGAAACAGACTCCATGAGGGTGGTATGAGGGCCCGACGTCCACAGGTGGGGGTTGTGCTTACAGCCCAACACCGTGCAGGACGTTTGGCATTTGCCAGAGAACACCAAGATTGGCAAATTCGCCACTGGCGCCCTGTGCTCTTCACAGATGAAAGCAGGTTCACACTGAGCACATGTGACAGACGTGACAGAGTCTGGAGACGCCGTGGAGAACGTTCTGCTGCCTGCAACATCCTCCAGCACGACCGGTTTGGCGGTGGGTCAGTCATGGTGTGGGGTGGCATTTCTTTGGGGGGCTGCACAGCCCTCCATGTGCTCACCAGAGGTAGCCTGACTGCCATTAGGTACCGAGATGAGATCCTCAGACCCCTTGTGAGACCATATGCTGGTGCGGTTGGCCCTGGGTTCCTCCTAATGCAAGACAATGCTAGACCTCATGTGGCTGGAGTGTGTCAGCAGTTCCTGCAAGAGGAAGGCATTGATGCTATGGACTGGCCCGCCCGTTCCCCAGACCTGAATCCAATTGAGCACATCTGGGACATCATGTCTCGCTCCATCCACCAACGCCATGTTGCACCACAGACTGTCCAGGAGTTGGCGGATGCTTTAGTCCAGGTCTGCGAGGAGATCCCTCAGGAGACCATCCGCCACCTCATCAGGAGCATGCCCAGGCGTTGTAGGGAGGTCATACAGGCACGTGGAGGCCACACACACTACTGAGCCTCATTTTGACTTGTTTTAAGGACATTACATCAAAGTTGGATCAGCCTGTAGTGTGGTTTTCCACTTTAATTTTGAGGGTGACTCCAAATCCAGACCTCCATGGGTTGATAAATTTGATTTCCATTGATAATTTTTGTGTGATTTTGTTGTCAGCCCATTCAACTATGTAAATAAAAAAGTATTTAATAAGATTATTTCATTCATTCAGATCTAGTATGTGTTATTTTAGTGTTCCCTTAATTTTTTTGAGCAGTGTATTAATTAATGGTCAATTACCGTGAGTTATTTGCTTGACAATCACCGGCTGATGACATTTCGTGACCGCCACAGCCCTACTACTTTCTAAACAACGTGTTGAGAAAATGTACCTTACAGTCAGTTTGCTTTACTGATCTGCTTTTGAGAGCATCCATATGTCTCTCTATGTTGCCCACCCAAATGATTATGCTTGAGTCATATTCAACTGTAAATTGCAGGATATTAGCTCAGAAATAGACAAAACAATGTATGTCTGCCCAGTGCCCACCCAGAAATATCATCCTAGAATCGGCCCTGCCTAAGACCGTTCTCTATGGTCAGCAACAATGCAGAAGAAAAAGGTTTTCTCTTACTATAAGGGTGAATGAAAGTAAGAGAGGATACTTGATGAGGGACATTTTCCTATTTTTAAAACTGAATCACAGAGGTGAGCCATAAAATAACTATCTGAATGAATAACCCTGATGCGATGACATGGAGTACACAGTTTAAACCTGGCTGAATATGGCTCTTTTATAAAGTGGACCATGATGTTCTGAAGTGGATTACTTTGTTCTTCAGAGGATTCTATTGTCCCTTAGTGCAACCGCTGATTTCCACACATGTTCAAGGTAGTTACAGGAATCAATACTAAAAGGACAACCACTATTCTGTTTTGACACCGTCAGAGAGACACTGTGATACAGAGACTAGATACAATTTTGGTTGACGTACCACAGCACTCTTTTTATAGCACAGAATAATCTGTGCTATAAAATGTGTGGCCTGGATGGATATGGCTTTGGGAACACTTTTGGAATGCTGAAAGAGCCAAGGACTGTTGTACACAGCGTTGGTGTCACACCCTGATCTGTTTCACCTGTCTTTGTGCTTGTCTCCACCCCCCTCCAGGTGTCGCCCATCTTCCCCATTATCTACAGTGCATTTATACCTGTGTTCTCTGTTTGTCTGTTGCCAGTTCGTCTTGTCTTGTCAGGTCTTACCATTTTCCTATTTCTCAAGTGTTTATTTCCTCATTTTCCCGGTTCTGACCATTCTGCCTGCCCTGACCCCGAGCCTGCCTGCCGTCCTGTACCCGCCTGACTCTGACCTGATTACAAACCTCTGCCTGCCCTGACCCCGAGCCTGCCTGCCGTCCTGTACCTGCCTGACTCTGTCCTGATTACAAACCTCTGCCTGCCCTCGACCTGCCCTTTGCCTGCCCTAATAAATTATTATCGAGAACTGTACTATCCGCCTCCTGTGTCTGCATCTGGGTCATATCCTGAGTCGTGATAGTTGGTCTCTCTTCTCTCCTTCAAACTCCCTACTTCACGTCACTGCTAGGGTTTATTTATTCAGTTATTCTACAAAAATTCAATACACGGAACTCTTTATAGAGTAAGTAACCATTGAGTGCGTATCTGAGAAGAATACCTATTTTGTGTCTATCACAACCCAATGATGTCTGCCTGATAGCCGCCAATGAGTCACTTTCTTATTTCCATTGTGCAACACAAAAGGACAGCGTCTGTCTAACAACCGCTGGTCAGGGCACATCCATGATAACAGTGACTGTATGGGGCTGTAGCTGTCGCTTAGTTTACTCTGCAGACAGTGCAACCAGTGAAAGAGAAAGAAGAGGTTGTTCTATCTAGCATAAATGCATAATGTGGAGAATATTTGTTTTTTTAAAACACACTTTACATTTATAATCTTGAACGGAAACTTAAGATGAATGAGCCACTATATGTTCAAGCATATCTTTCCATATATTGAGAGACAAACTACTGTAGATTGAAAAGCATAGTCCTAACAGCGCTGTAACTAACATCAGACAACTTCACTAAATAATTTATGTTATGTTATCTCTCTGATATAATTGGTGCTAAAAAGAACAAGTCTCCAACTGCACTGTAGTAGCTCTCTGTCCCTGTCCCTCTGTCTCTCTCTGTCTCTATGTCCATCTGTCTCTCTCTGTCTCTCTCTCACACACACTCTCTCTCTCACTCTCTCTCTCACTCTCTCACACTCTCTCACTCTCACACTCTCTCACACTCTCTCTCTCTCTCTCTCTCTCTCTCTCTCTCTCTCTCTCTCTCTCTCTCTCTCTCTCTCTCTCTCTCTCTCTCATAAACTCTCTCACTCTCTCTCACTCTCTCTCTCTCTCACTCTCTCTACTCTCTCTCACTCTCTCTCACACCCTCTCTCTCTCGCACACACTCTCTCTCACTCTCTCTCTCTCTATCACTCTCTCTCACACACTCTCACTATCTTTCTCTCTCACTCTCTCTCTCACACACTCTCTCTGTCTGTTCAGGCAGCAGCAGGAGAGTAGAGAGTTGTTCTGTGCTAATGCTTAAACCATGTATTGTTAATTGCTGTCTTGAAAGGAGTTCTTTACAATGGGCTGTGTGCCATCACGTCACCCACCTGCGTCCCAAATGGTCCTGGTCAAAGTAGCGCACTACATAGGGAATAGGGTGCCATTTGGGTCACATGTAGAAAGAAGCCAACCCAGGAACTTGGGCAGCAGAGAGGGTGCCTTCATAAATGATGCAGAAATTGTCTTTAATTAAAAGTTTTCTCCCTGTGTGATCCCAGCTCAAGTGGAGCATCTTTTCTCTCTCTCACTCGTTCCTTCCTGTCTCTCACTCCTTCAAATGGTGTGGGTGGGTAATCCAAGGAGAGGACTTCCATGTTTTAGAAGTGGGGAACAACAAATACTCTTTGCCTTTATCGATGAACAGTTAGGATCGGTTTCCCCGGACACAGATTAAGCCTAGTCCTGGATTAAAAAGCACTTTCAGTGGAGATTCTCTATTGAGCTTGCTTTTTAGTCCAGGACTAGTCTTAATCTGTGTCCAGGATACTGCCCCTTTGCTTGTCTTTCTATTTATAAGTATTTTCAGAAAGTGCTTGTTATCATGTTGTAAATTGTTTTATTGTTTTACATGGAGTTATCAATTGTTTCAATGAATCATGGCTACATCTACTTTTCCAAACTTGCATGTCAGATCGCATATTTTTCCATTGTGCACTTTTGGGTAGCAAATGTTTTATTCAGTTTTGATAGAGACCTTGAGTCTTTGTTGTTGTCTGCAAAAGCCATTGGCTTGTAATGTCAAAATTATAAGCAAACTTGATCACTGCAGTCAACAAACACACATAGCCCATCCCCCACCTCCTCTTCAAGCTTTAGTCATGTCAATTGCCTTTTACTGTACAGACCATTCATCAAACATCCAATTGAATCCAGTCTGTCTAAAACTCCTCACCAATGTCACAAATCCTGATCTGCTATGAAAAAGCCAATGTTTCATCATGGCTTGCAAATTAGTTTTGTACCATCGGCCAGATAGCTAGGCTACTGTTCAGATATAGGCTATGTACCAAATGGCACCCATAGTGTTCATAGACACTGTCTGCAGTTGCTGCTTCAGCCACATGCTCCAACTCGGACTGAATTAAACAGGCTTAACGCGAGAGAGCACTGGATTTGGAGAGGCTTTTCATACTGTTGCAGATCTAGAACAATGCAAAGCGAATGAACAAAATAATTAATAATCTACTTTCTGAGAGTTTGAAATATATATTTTAATGACAATAAAATGGGGCGGCTTAATGAATTATTATTCAGAATCAGAAATACTTCCGTTGGGCTATTCTGTAACTTAATAGTATAATGAAGCAAATGAATATCCTTTTTTTTTTTATTATAAGCAAAATAAAGTATTGTTGGCTTGTGAGTCATTTGTTGGTCTGACAGTAGGCTAGTTTAGAGACCAACTGGTGGAACATGGTACCCAAGCCAAATGGAATTATTCTCAAATGCAGACAGCCATAAGATCAATAGCAATTAAAAGCTTATTACATTTCACTTAATTCAGCTTGGTTAACAATTAGAATGCTGCAGGAATGTTTACAGGGTTGAGTCGAGTTTAATGTGATGATGGATGAATTTGATAGTTACTTCAAAATAAAGACTAGATCGCAAAGCAAATTACATTAGTCCACGCATACTTTTTGTATTGGTGGAAAGAATTGAACCCATGATCCTGGCATTGCAAGCACTATGCTCTACCAACTGAGCCACACAGGTGTAGGATCTTAATTTGACCTACACTGAGTATACCAACATTAGGAACACCTTCCTAATATTGAGTTGCACGCCCCCTATACCCCATTCAAAGGCACTTAAATATTCTGTCTTGCCCATTCACCCTCTGAATGGCACACATACACAATCCATGTCTACATTTTCTCAAGGCTTAAAAATCATTCTTTAACCTGTCTCCTACCCTTCATCTACACTGATTGAAGTGGATTTAACAAGTGACATCAATAAGGGATCATAGCTTTCACCAGGGAAAGAGAGAGAGAGAGATAGAGAGAGAGAGAGAGAGAGAGAGAGAGAGAGAGAGAGAGAGAGAGAGAGAGAGAGAGAGAGAGAGAGAGAGAGAGAGAGAGAGAGAGAGAGAGCTGGGGGAAGAGAAGAGGAGGATGAAGCATTCAGACTGTGACAGTTGGACTGAGAGAGAGGCAGCTGCAACACTACTGTCAGCCAACAGTCCAGCTCAGAGATATTATTGTCAACCATTCATTACGACTTAATCATGAGGAAAGGCATGGAATCATTTTGAGCACAATTAAAACATATATTTGTTGATTATAACCTGAAGCATTATAATTTAAAGGACGGTCTCTTGAATTGTGATGGCTAATGTGCCTATTCACTGTAACATAATAATACAAAAAGCATGGAATCATTTTGAGTATAATTCAAAATAAATGATGTGTTGATTATTTAATTGTGTTGTCTGATGTGTCCTTGGCTGTGGCAGATATTTCAGGAAGAAGGGGGAGGCAACATCTGCCTATCTGTCTTTTGTAATAGCCTTACTTCATGGCTGTCAAATCCAGGACATGTTCTGTAATTGTTGACAAATCCGCCTAGCAACTACTATAGTCCACGCGGGGATTAGTTTTACACCTGTGATCCAATGACTTATTTGCCCATAGGGTTCTGAGTAATTCTCACTGGAACACCTGAGCATGGGCAGCTCCATGCAAGGTTGAACTGAGTTAATTTAATATGAACTGAATTTTCACATAGTATACCTACATTTTGTACTTTATAGACACAGAACAATAAAGCTGATGGAACTTACTCAGCATACATGCATACGCACACACACACACACACACACACACACACACACACACACACACACACACACACACACACACACACACACACACACACACACACACACACACACACACACACACACACACACACTCAGAGGTGACTGTTCTAATCTCCACACACAATTTCCACCTTCAAATGAAGCCATCATTGGCAGCATCCCCATGGGTGTTAGGCCTACTGCTGCTAGGTAGCTCTCTCTCTGCTCTCTCCTCCCTCTGTCTGTTTTGATTGCAGGAGTGAAGTCTGGTGTGCGGTGGCTCAGGGTTCCAGCACTGCAGCTCATTCACCATAATCACCTCAGCCTTAAAGACCCGGTCAAACTTGCCACTCATCGTCAGATCATAGTCAAGACGACCATGTTAGTCTCACTGTTGACTCGGACAGGTTCTCACTGTTGACTCAGACAGTCCATGGATCTCTCTGCTGTCCCTGACGTGTATCATGACCTGGCATCCGTTTTCTGCAAACACAGAGCTACTTCTCTTCCTCCTCCCCCGGCCTTACGACTGCGCCATTGACCTCCAGCCAGGAGCCCTCTCCCTAGCATGTCGCCTGTACAGTCTCTCCCGCCCGGAGACGGAGGCTATGGAGAACTACATTCGGGACTCCTTGGCTGCAGGTATTATTCGTCCTTCCTCGTCACCTGTAGGAGCGGGATTCTTTTTTGTTGGAGAAGGATAAGACCCTCAGACCCTGTATTGATTTCCGTGGTAATTAACAACATCACCATTAAGAACAAATATTCTCTGCCTTTAATTAATTCTGCTTTTTCCCCTCCTTCATGGTGCAACTATCTTTACCAAACTGGATCTATGAAATGCGTAACACCTGGTGCGCATTCGTAAAGGGATGAATGGAAGACCTTCAACACACCCTTGGGACATTTTGAGTATCTGGTTATGCCTTTTGGGTTGTCTAATGCCCCTGCTGTTTTTCAGGCACTAGTGAACGATGTCCTTCGGGGACATGTTGAATCGTTTTGTTTTGTCTATCTGGATGATATCCTGATTTTCTCAGAGTCCTCCCAGGAACATGAACTGCATGTGCGCCAGAAGTGTTGCAAGGTTGTTGGAGAACAAGCTATTTGTGAAGATGGAGAAATTTGAATTTAATGTGTCTGAGACCTCTTTTTGGGTTACATAATAGCTCAGAGGAGTTGCGGATGGACCCAGCTAAGATCTCTGCTGTCACGGACTGGCCAGCCCCCTCCACCCGCAAACAACTTCAACGATTCCTGGGTTTGCGAACTTCTACAGGAGGTTCATCAAGGACTACAGCCGCATTGCGGCGCCACTCACCGCTCTCACCTCCATATCACTACCGTTCGCTTGGAAATGAAGGGGCCGAATCAGCGTCGAAGAACTGAAACATCGCCTCGCCTCTGCTCCCATTCTGATGCAGCCGACCCCGACCGCCAGTTTGTCGTGGGAGGTGGATGCATCCGACACTGGGGTAGGTGCGGTGTTGTCACAACGTTCTCCTGAGAAGATAACAAACTGCATCCCTGTGCTTTTCTTTCACGGAAACTTTCTCAGGCAGAGAGGAATTATGATGTTGGCAATCGTGAACTGCTCACCCCGTTAAGCTGGCTCTCGAGGAGTGGCGGCATCTGGTTGGAGGGGGCGGAACAACCCTTCATCGTTTGGACGGATCATAAAAATCTGGCATACATCCAGTCAGCGAAGCAGCTCAATCCCCTCCAAGCCAGGTGGGCACTATTTTTTTGGTAGATTCAATTTTTCTCTGTCTTACCGTCCTGGGTCACGCAACGTCAAGCCTGACGCCCTGTCTCGTGTTCATTCTGCTGTTGATACTGGTAGTAACCCTGAACCCATCTTGCCTCCTACCTGCAGTATTGCGGCCATTACATGTGACATCGAAGGGGTTGTTAGACAGGCTCAACATCATCAAGCTGACCCTGGGACGGTCCTCCTAACCGGTTGTTTGTCCCTGAGGACTTTGTGCAACGGAAGTTCTGGTGGCCCAGGTATTGAGCGACACTCGAGCCTTCATTGCTGCTTGTACGGTATGTGCACGAAGTAAGAACTCCACCCAGGCCAGCGCTGGTCATCTACGACCTCTGCCAATACACCAGCCGGCCCTGGTCCCACATTGCATTGGATTTTGTCACTGGACTTCCCCCTCGTCTGGAAAGACTGTCATTCTTACTGTGATTGATCGTTTTTCTAAGTTTGCTCATTTTGGCACTTCTACCTAAACTGCCCACTGCCAGAGAGACGGCTGATATTTTGGTTGAACATGTGTTCCGCTCTCATGGTCTACCACTGATATTGTCTCTGACAGGGGTCCCCAGTTTGTCTCCCAGGTATGGAAAGCTTTCTGTAAAGCTTTGGGCATCACATCCAGCCTGTCCTCTGGATATCACCCCAGACCAACGGGCAAGCCGAAAGCGAACCAGGAGATGGAGACCGCCTCCGCTGTGTCACAGGGTCTAACCCTGGGTCATGGAGCTCCATGCTCCCCTGGGTGGAATATGCTCATAACACCTTGACTAACGCTTCCTCTGGTTTGTCTCCCCTTTCTGTGTGCTCTGGATCATCCAACCTCCCTCTTCCCTTCTCCAAGAGAGGGAACTGGCGGTACCCTCGGTGCAGTCCCACACATGCGCCGCTGCTTCAAGGTCTGGAGGAAGGCCAGGGTAGCTCTGTCCCGAGCTTCGTCGTACATGCAGGAGCAGCCAACCGTCACCGGTCCCAGGCTCCCGGTTACTCTCCTGGTCAGCAGAGGTATGGCTTAAGTCACGGCTGATCTTCCATTGAAAGTGGAGTCCTAAGAGAGATGGCGCCCGCTGTTTTATAGGACCGTTCAAGATACTGTCTATTGTTAACCCCCTGCGCGGTTAAACTACAGCTTCCTGCCTCCTACGGGTTCATTCCACTTTTCATGTTTCCCAGATTAAGCCTGTGTCGGGGTTAGCCCTCTGTGCCCGCCCTCTCGTCCCCTCCTCCGCCCCAGGATCGTGGGTGGGGGGTCCTGTCTACACTGTCCGCGACTTCTGGATGTTCGCCGCGGTCGTGGTTTCCAGTACCTGGTGGATTGGGAGGGTTATGGTCTGAGGAACGTTCCTGGGTTCCCAGGAGCTTCATTGTGGATCCTGCTCTGGTCTGGGATTTTCATACGTTACATCCGGATAAACCCTGTCGGCCGGGTGGCATCCTGTAGAGGGGGGGTACTGTTAGGCCTACTGCTGCTAGGTAGCTCTCTCTCTGCTCTCCTCCCTCCCCCTCTGTCTGTTTTGATTGCAGGAGTGAAGTCTGGTGTGCGGGAGTCAGGGTTCCAGCTGCAGCACATTCACCATAATCACCTCAGCCTTAAAGACCCGGTCAAACTTGCCACTCATCGTCAGATCATAGTCAAGACGACCATGTTAGTCTCGCTGTTGACTCAACCTGCTTGTTTTCAGCTCTTTGTGTTTTTTGGCCTGTTCTATTTACTTTTCTCCTGTGCCACAGATTATTGGAACCTGACTCCTGCCTCGCTTCACTCCTGCCACCACCATCCTGCTTTCCACTACCGGACCTCCCTTTTGGACTCACCACGGACACTAGAGCGTTACGGTACCACTCCTGCTCAGAACCTGGATCTGTTACCCTCCCCTGTAAACCTGGACTTGCTATTCCCTATTTTGGAAACCTGGACAATTGCACGTTGTAAATAAACCTGTTAAACCTTCTCTGGCTCCGTTGAGTTGTCTGCATTTGGGTTCATATCTAGTTAAATCGTAGGACAATGGGTTGCACTGCCACCACAGTATTTATAGATAGATCCAATGACTGACCATTACTGGGTGGGAGAGTGTATCTGGGGACACTATGGTCAGCCTCTCCTTATGATCCTATGGCTAGAGCTGAATAGAGTCATCAGTAATGCCTGTGAAGGATTGGAACACACACACACACACGCACACACACACACACACACACAGACACAGAAACACACAACACCCAAACAGATTATGATATTGTGATTTATGCAATCGCCAGTCTCGCTGTTTAGGTCCAGTTAAATGGTTGATACCAGCCGGAGGCTGGTTCAATACCTAATTGAACCTCCCAACCCATGATGTCTACTATGATTAATCAATCAGAACCATGTTAAGATGTTACTGATTTATATCACATGACTTCCACACACCTGTTACAGTGATGCCTGTTTCCTTATAACATGTTGATGAGTGAAGATTGATGTTTTTCTCAAGAGATGTGGCTAATTCAGAAGCTGCATTATGGCATGAATGGTTTAATGAAATGTGTCATTTCTAGTCTAGAAGTCACCAGAACACCTCAGTCTGAATGAATCATGATGCAAGTAATGTACTGTAATACTGCTGCGGCAGGTAGCCTGGCGGGTAGGAGCGTTGGGCCAGTAACCGAAAGGTTGCTGGATCGACTCCACGAGCCGACAAGGTAAAGGACATTCTTCCCCTGAGCAAGGCAGTTAACCCACTGATACCCAGGCGCCGATGACGTGGATGTCGATTAAGGCAGTCCCCCGCACCTCTCTGATTCAGAGGGGTTGGGTTAAATGCGGAAGACACATTTCAGTTGAATGCATTCAGTTGCACAACTGACTAGTTAACCCCCTTTCCATCAGCATAGACTCCTATAGCCTATAAAGAGAGCCTGGTAGAGTTGATGGACGGTCCAAGCTAAGGCCCTTTTCCTAGCTCAGCAGAATGGAGACGTTGTATTGACCAGGTTAGCTCAGGGGGCAAGGCCTCCCTCCCATCAAATGGTCTATATATCTGACACACATTCAAATGTAATTAAGTAGCTTTGTCACATTTTACAAGAAGCTCATTTCAATAATGGAAGATAAATTATAAATGCTTTTTCTTACTTAATTTTTCCAAGATTGATTGTGAACGCACAAGACAGAACAACAACAACAGCAAAACAGTAACGACATCCAGAACCATGACTATACATTAAGGTTATATACGGCTCTGACCACTTCTACAGTGTGTGCAATTGTGAATGCATGGCTGTGCTGTTACTGGGACGAAGAAGGAGAGTCCTGCCTCCTGACTAAATGCCTAGTGTAATATTTTAACATTGATACACTACTCGATTACAGGAAGCAGATGATTTTTGATGAAGAGCCCCTTGAAACCGTAATGGAGAGCTCTCCCTCCCTCCCTTCCTCCCTCCCTTTCCCCCCTTTGCCTTTTTAGTAGAGGAAGTTGTAACCGCTTGGACAGGGAGCTCTTTCCAGGAGAAGCTGCGGCGTTAGAGAGGCGGCACACAGGTGTTGATGAGAGGGATGGAGCCAGCAACACATTACAGATGGGCAGCAGGTGGCGACTGCATCGACCCGAACCAAAACCCATTAAGTAATTCCAAGAAAATGTCCCATGGATCCAACACCCTGTTCATGGCTCATTCTGGATGCGTCCCAATTGGCAGTACAATAGGGCACTACTTTTGACCATGGCCCATAAGGGGATGAAGGGGCTCTGGGCAAAAGTAGTGCACTATGCAGAGAGTAGGGTGCCATTTGGGATGTTGCCTCTGTGATCCGTCATCCTTTACTGATGTGTACTCTGCTGTACTTCATAAAGGACATAAGCTATTCTTCTTTGATGCGTTTGGAATAATGATTTTTATCCTACCTTGATCAGCTTCTGTGATCCTAGAATAATATTCACAAACATACAGAAGACTACTTTCTTGTGTACAATATCTAACCTCAATACGTCATATTACTGCAGACATTACATAGAATACACTACATAGAATACACTACATAGAATACACTACATACAATACACTACATACAATACACTACATAGAAAATACTACATAGAATGTAACCAACAACAGAAATAAGTACTCTCCTCATTAAATATAGAAACACCTACAAGCCAAGTCGTAAAAAACAATGTTCTTTGCACTGTGCATAGAACTCCCAACATGTCCAGCAGCGTATCCTTTCCTCTCTTGTTTTATAAGAGGTTTTCTGTGTCAGTGAATTTTCTGTGTCTGTGCCCTCGTCCACACACTAACCTCTGGGGCTCAGTTCAGCCTTGTTTTATGCATGTCCTCTCTCGGCGCAATCCGGTAATGCTTTCACAACGGGAGGGAGAAGTGGGATGTGCCAGAAACATGGGGTGTGGAGAGCCATTGGTTGTGGAGGGTTGCTGCATGTCAGAGGGAGTGTTGCCCAAAGCAGAGCCTCCGAGCCTCCGAGCCTGAAGTGAGGGGTGGTCGTTCTCTGCCTTTTTCTTTCACGGCCTGGATGGCTCTGAGAGACTGGGAAGTGTCTGCGAACTGCTGTTCACATGGGCCAGTCATGTCCTCACATCATGTCATGTACAGTATGAGAGCACAAGGTTAGAGACAACAACAACAACAACAACAACCAAAATAACAACAACAACAACAACAAGAGCAAACCAATAAATTCACAGAGCGAGACAACTACAGTTGCATTGTCCCAGATTCATGGAAGATCTTCTAAGAGGTTTTTGGAGAATTGATGGTAAATAAAAAACAAATAGAGAGAGAGAGAGAGAGAGAGAGAGAGAGAGAGAGAGAGAGAGAGAGAGAGAGAGAGAAGAGAAAAAGAGAGAGAGAAGTGAAGAGAGCGAGAGGCGAGAGGCAGAAAAAAAGAAGAGAGAGAGAGAGAGAGAGAGAGAGAGAGAGAGAGAGATGAGAGAGAGAGAGAGAGAGAGAGAGAGAGAGAGAGAGAGAGGGAACTTCTGGGAAAAGTGTAGAGGTTGGACCCTGTGCACCAGATGCACCTTGGCTGGCCATGTTCACATTACCAAGCCATGTGGAAGAGCAGTGTACAGCATGTGTGTGCCATGTGAGTTGAATCATCACCTACTGTAGTCCCTGTTAGCTGGTTCTTCTGTTTTAGTAAACTGACCATCATCAATTCACTCATACACTAGGCTACTATTATATAAGAGCTTTGCTTTAAAGACCAGAACCCATGAGTCCACTAGGCCTCTACCTTAAAGATGTTCACAGTTGAAGTCTTAAAGATAAATTGTGGGTGATATAACTGGTTTAGTGATGTCATACATGAAAACTATCTGCTCTTTTCAAAATGCATTTTTATAAATAAATAGTTGGTTTCCTGTGTGTTTGACTGCAGTAAAGAGAGCAGTAATGGTTCAGGTTGAATTTGTGCTACACAATATTAGGCCAGGTCAGAATGTTCTGGTCAAACGAAGAGATATGTAAAAGCACAGGCTGCGTCAAAAAATGGCACCCTATTCCAAATGTAGTGCACTAGTTTTGAACAGAGCTCTATGGGTTTCCCAATAGGCCCTGGTCAAAAGTAATGCACTAAATAGGGAAAAGGGTGCCATTTGGGACACAAACACAGTCTTTTACCCAGGTCTCTGTGACATGTGTAAAACATGGAAGTGAGATGGACTCCTACAGGAATAGTATACAGTATGGGAATGCCTCAAACCTTACATGACAAGAAGGGGTTGAGGGGTGACGTTTCTTTTTCATAGAGAGACTATTAGTCCCAATACAAGAAAACACACATTGTTGAAGGATTTAATACTTTGTACTCATATCTAAATATACTGTAGCTTCAGTGCCATGTTTAATGGTATTTCACAGAAAATTGATACAGTCATTGATATACAGTTGAAGTCGGAAGTTTACATACACTTAGGTTGGAGTCATTAAAACTCGTTTTTCAACCACTCCACAAATTTCTTGTTAACAAACTATAGTTTTGGCAAGTCAGTTAGGACATCTACTTTGTGCATAACACAAGTAATTTTTCCAACAATTGTTTACAGACAGATTATTTCACTCATAATTGTGACGTGGTGAAATGAAAGGAGTCAAGCGCAGGAGGTAAAATACCGAAGTCTAGAGTTTAATGCGTTCACATATATCAAACGCCCCAAGCGTCAAAAGGAACAAGCTCAAAACATCCACCTTGGTATAAATACAATGTAGAGTAGCTCAACCGAGCTAACATGCTCTCACAATAAACAATCACTCACAAAGACAAGGGGAACAGAGGGAACACTTATACACATACTAATTAGGGGAATGAGCACCAGGTGTGTGTGATTGACAAGACATGACAAGTGGAGTGATGAGAATGAGATCGTCAGTAGCTAGTACTCCGGTGACGACGAACGCCGAAGCCTTCCCGAACAAGGAGGAGGGGCAGCCACGGAGGACATCGTGACAATAATTCACTGTATCACAATTACAGTGGGTCAGAAGTTTACATACACTAAGTTGACTGTGCCTTTAAACAGCTTGGAAAATTCCAGAAAATTATGTCATGGCTTTAGACGCTTCTGATAGGCATCATTTGAGTCAATTGGAGGTGTACCTGTGGATGTATTTCAAGAACTACCTTCAAACTCAGTGCCTCTTTGCTTGACATCATGTGAAAATCAAAAGAAATCAGCCAAGACCTCAGAAAAAAAATGGTAGACCTCCACAAGTCTGGTTCATCCTTGGGAGCAATTTCCAAACGCCTGAAGGTACCACGTTCATCTGTACAAACAATAGTGCGCAAGTATAAACACCATGGGACCACGCAGCCGTCATACCACTCAGGAAGGAGATGCGTTCTGTCTCCTAGAGATGAACGTACTTTGGTGCGAAAAGTGCAAATCAATCCCAGAACAACAGCAAAGGACCTTGTGAAGATGCTGGAGGAAACAGGTACAAAAGTATCTATATCCACAGTAAAACGAGTCCTATATCGACATACCCTGAAAGGCCACTCAGCAAGGAAGAAGCCACTGCTCCAAAACTGCCATAAAAAAGCCAGACTGCGGTTTGCAACTGCACATGGGGACAAAGATCGTACTTTTTGGAGAAATGTCCTCTGGTCTGATGAAACAAAAATAGAACTGTTTGGCCATAATGACCATCGTTATGTTTGGAGGAAAAAGGGGGACGCTTGCAAGCCGAAGAACACCATCCCAACCGTGAAGCACAGGGGTGGCAGCATCATGCTGTGGGGGTGCTTTGCTGCAGGAGGGACTGGTGCACTTCACAAAATAGATGGCATCATGAGGAAGGAAAATGATGTGGATATATTGAAGCAACATCTCAAGACATCAGTCAGGAAGTTAAAGCTTGGTCTCAAATGGGTCTTCCAAATAGACAATGACCCCAAGCATACTTCAAAAGTTGTGGCAAAATGGCTTAAGGACAACTAAGTCAAGGTATTGGAGTAGCCATCACAAAGCCCTGACCTCAATCCTATAGATAATGTGTTGGTAGAACTGAAAAAAATTGTGTGAGCAAGGAGGCCTACAAACCAGACTCAGTTACACCAGCTTTGTCAGGAGGAATGGGCCAAAATTCACTCAACTTATTGTGGGAAGCTTGTGGAAGGCTACCCAAAACGTTTGACCCAAGTTAAACAATTTAAAGGCAATGCTACCAAATACTAATTGAGTGTATGTAAACTTCTGACCCACTGGGAATGTGATGAAAGAAATAAAAGCTGAAATAAATAATTCTCTCTACTATTATTCTGACATTTCAAATTCTTAAAATAAAGTGGTGATCCTAACTGACCTAAGACAGGGAAGTTTTACTAGGATTAAATGTCAGGAATTGTGAAAAACTGAGTTTAAATGTACAGTGGGGAAAAAAAGTATTTAGTCAGCCACCAATTGTGCAAGTTCTTAAAAAGATGAGAGAGGCCTGTAATTTTCATCATAGGTACATGTCAACTATGACAGACAAAATTAGAAAAAAAATTCCAGAAAATCACATTGTAGGATTTTTTATGAATTTATTTGCAAATTATGGAGGAAAATAAGTATTTGGTCAATAACAAAAGTTTCTCAATACTTTGTTATATACCCTTTGTTGGCAATGACACAGGTCAAACGTTTTTCTGTAAGTCTTCACAAGGTTTTCACACACTGTTGCTGGTATTTTGGCCCATTCCTCCATGCAGATCTCCTCTAGAGCAGTGATGTTTTGGGGCTGTTGCTGGGCAACACAGACTTTCAACTCCCTCCAAAGATTTTCTATGGGGTTGAGATCTGGAGACTGGCTAGGCCACTCCAGGACCTTGAAATGCTTCTTACGAAGCCACTCCTTCGTTGCCGGGCGGTGTGTTTGGGATCATTGTCATGCTGAAAGACCCAGCCACGTTTCATCTTCAATGCCCTTGCTGATGGAAGGAGGTTTTCACTCAAAATCTCACGATACATGGCCCCATTCATTCTTTCCTTTACACGGATCAGTCGTCCTGGTCCCTTTGCAGAAAAACAGCCCCAAAGCATGATGTTTCCACCCCCATGCTTCACAGTAGGTATGGTGTTATTTGGATGCAACTCAGCATTCTTTGTCCTCCAAACACGACGAGTTGAGTTTTTACCAAAAAGTTCTATTTTGGTTTCATCTGACCATATGACATTCTCCCAATCCTCTTCTGGATCATCCAAATGCACTTTAGCAAACTTCAGACGGGCCTGGACATGTACTGGCTTAAGCAGGGGGACACGTCTGGCACTGCAGGATTTGAGTCCCTGGCGGCGTAGTGTGTTACTGATGGTAGGCTTTGTTACTTTGGTCCCAGCTCTCTGCAGGTCATTCACTAGGTCCCCCTGTGTGGTTCTGGGATTTTTGCTCACCGTTCTTGTGATCATTTTGACCCCACGGGGTGAGATCTTGCGTGGAGCCCCAGATCGAGGGAGATTATCAGTGGTCTTGTATGTCTTCCATTTCCTAATAATTGCTCCCACAGTTGATTTCTTCAAACCAAGCTGCTTACCTATTGCAGATCCAGTCTTCCCAGCCTGGTGCAGGTCTACAATTTTGTTTCTGGTGTCCTTTGACAGCTCTTTGGTCTTGGCCATAGTCGAGTTTGGAGTGTGACTGTTTGAGGTTGTGGACAGGTGTCTTTTATACTGATAACAAGTTCAAACAGGTGCCATTAATACAGGTAACGAGTGGAGGACAGAGGAGCCTCTTAAAGAAGAAGTTACAGGTCTGTGAGAGCCAGAAATCTGGCTTGTTTGTAGGTGACCAAATACTTATTTTCCACCATAATTTGCAAATAAATTCATTAAAAATCCTACAATGTGATTTTCTGGATTATTTTTCTCAATTTATCTGTCATAGTTGACGTGTATCTATGATGAAAATTTCAGGCCTCTCTCATCTTTTTAAGTGGGAGAACTTGCACAATTGGTGGCTGACTAAATACTTTTTTCCCCACTGTATTTGGCTAAGGTGTATGTAAACGTCCGACTTCAACTGTAGTAGTAATTGTTTTACGTAATATCTGTCTTTCATAATAGGTAATGGGTTTCTCCTCAGTGAGTGGAATAGTGTTGCCATAACAGACAATTACTTCAGATGACAAATTGGAACCATGTATTTAACCGTGTTTTGTGCTCATACTGTATTTTGGTTTTGCCTGGAACAAATACAAGGCCTGTAGATATGTGTTTTGGAAACCCTTCCCCTGATCCACTTTCAGTGGGAAATTATTTTTATTCAAAAAATATGTCTCGCTAAACTTGCCCAGATCGTCTTCCCTGGAGTCCTTTCTCTCTCGCCTCCCTTTCTGTGACACTTCACGCTGTTCTGAGGAAGAGACATCAACACGAAGGCCGTTTTTAAGAGTCATTAATACCGAACAAACCAGAAAATCTCAGCAACGGTAATAAACATGTACATAAGGCCTATTTAACTGTTAAATGCAATTAAAACCTTTAAAATCTGTATCGCATTTCTCTCATTTTTATTGATGTTCACAAATGTGAAATGAATGAATAAATGAATAAGTATAGCTGTTTTGCTACTTAATGACATCCCTAGATAGACACCAACAATAGGCTGCTTGAACAAATTAGCTTTCAGATTGCTCAAGGCAAATAAATACATAGCATATCATTGTTTTTCATGGCACTGGCAATCATGACATGTTTTGCATAAAGCCAAGGGTAAGTACATTAGCATTTCCATCAGCAGTGTGTGTGTGCCCAGGCCACAGCCATGTTTGTCCTGCTGCCCCTCAATGATCTGGACATCGATTCTACTGATCCAAACTAACACACTTAAACAAACAAACTCTAGGGCCGGTTTGCCAGATACAGAGTAAGCTTCTTGCTAGGCTTACTCTGGGTCTGAGAAACCGTTCCCTAAAACAGTGAAAGGCAGGAACTCTGTGGATAAATGTTGAAAGAAGCTGTCATCCACTGAGGGCCACTATGTAAGATCCAAAGCCTCTCAGTTTTGCCTTTTAGATCATAATGAATAAGAATATATTGACAGAGAAGAACTGATCCTAGATCAGCACACTGTTTTATGTATACAGGCTCAGGTGTTCTGCAAAGACTCCTCATGGAGGCGACAGAACCTGAGGCCTCCTGTGCATTCCACATTCCACACTCCACAGCCACCTGGGACAAGAGGTGATTTAGGGGCTTAGGTAAGAGCATTGCATGTTCTATTAGGTAATCACCAACTGAAGTGGAAGGCACAAAGGTATGGCACAAACATTACTTTTAGAGGCCGGTTTACACTTTAAACTACAGTAATGTTCGAAAAACTAAGTAGGAAACCATACAATATGAAACAAACCATCACAAATATGTAGATATGGAGATAGATTGAGGGCTACCCCTGTGACAACAGAAGTCATTGCTCCTAATGATTTACAATGTATTCCCGAGTCCAGTCAATCATCATAAACCCCATTTAGGAGGGGATTTTGAATCCACATGGTCAACAGTCCTCGTCATCTCATTCCCCTGATTAACAGAGTCCTTTATTGAGCATCCCAGGCCTTATTCACAGTCCAACCATTGAAGGGGCCTCTCATTGACAAATTAGCTAGGCTAAAGACTTTCTAATCACCCTCAGAATGGAGGAATTTCACACTCCTCCCCACTGTGTTATAGATCAGGGATCAACATAATCTGACTGAAAGCCATTTTACTGTAGACCAGACATGCAGAGAACTTCATTAATTCACCACACCATGATCCAGTATGTTACTGTAGTATCCAGATTCAGTCAAATAGAGGGTGTGACTGGAGATGATTTGTGGTGATTATGGCCAAGTTGATCGGGCCTCCTGTAGCTCAGTTGAGCATGGGTAGAGCATGGCGCTTGCAACGCCAGGGTTGTGGGTTTGTTTCCCACGGGGGGCCAGTATGAAAAATGTATGCACTCACTAACTGTAAGTCGCTCTGGATAAGAGCGTCTGCTAAAATGACAAAAATCTAAATTGGGAAATGGTGAGTCAGTAGAGGTCATAGATGACCAGGATCCAACATGTACACTATAGTCAAGACATCATAGATGACCAGGATCCAACATGTACACTATAGTCAAGACATCATAGATGACCAGGATCCAACATGTACACTATAGTCAAGACATCATAGATGACCAGGATCCAACATGTACACTATAGTCAAGACATCATAGATGACCAGGATCCAACATGTACACTATAGTCAAGACATCATAGATGAGGCTAAAGGGGGTCAGTGGTACAGTAAATGATGAGAGAGAATCCAGTAAGAAATACCTAACAGCGATAGTCAGAGGACTATTGACATTGACCTTTCTTCATGATTGTGATCGTGGTCTTTTGTTATGTTGGATCTCTACCAAACCTATTTCTATCTGAGTGTATAATAAATGGTCTCTGTCTATCGTGCTCACTTGCTGTGGCAGCTGCCATTTGTGATTTTGATCAAAGGTCTGGACTTTCCATGATCAGTGGTGGGGCTGGGGCAACCCCGATGGGCATAAAATCACTCCAAGTTCATGAGGCTCAGAGTTGTCTGGGCACCTCACTATCCTCATTCAAATACAACGATCACAGTAAGGTCAAGGAAGAGCCAAGGCCATAGTCAGGAGAAAAATAACACAATTGAAAATCAAGCAATAGATTTGTCCTGTTGAGTAAACAGACCCCTGACATGCAGGGGTAGATACCAAACCGTTTCCAATGCCATTTAGCTCCTTACTGTATGTCTACCAGTGTGACCATTGACCTGTTGTGTTCCTGTTTATTTTAAAAGGAAAATTACATGAAAATTAATTATTACAGTAGCTTTAGCGACTTTCCTCCAGTAACTGTTTAAAAAAATGTATTTGCATAACATTATAATCCGAAAGAAACCTGTAACTGTTGAAGAATTTCTTGCTTTAAAGAATCCCCTTTAATTTATCTGGGCAGAGCGAGTTAATAAATAATGATTTATTCATGAATTCATTCATATTTAACAGACACGTTAATATTCACATAGCAGCTCTGCATTTATATATTTATTAAGCCAAGTAGATACCCAAACTAAAGACTGTAAGTAATTCCTGTTTCAATATAACTTAGACGGGTGTGCAGTATGGTGTTCAATGCTCAACCCAAATGATACAGCTGTTGGAAGGTTTTCAAACATTATTGTGGAGATAGAATTGGGGTCTATATTTTATGTAAATCATGCCTCCCACAAGTTGTTATAATTTCTGCACTATGCCGTTGGAAATGCTGCATTTCTTGGAGAAACTCAAACATCACAAATATTGTGAATCTATGTATGGTGGTAGATATAGTAGACACTGGTATGGTATACACTGGTACTGGTGACTGGTGGGAGGAGCTATAGGACGGGCTCATTGTAATGGCTGGAATGAAATCAATGGAATGGAGTCAAACACACTGTTTCCATTTCTTTGATGTGTTTGGTACCATTCCATTGATTAACTGCAGGAAGGGGAAAAGTTTAATTGAGATAAGAATATTGCATACAAAAAGTGAAGAGAGAGAATGGTTGTCATCTGCAGACTTCAGTTTCACAGCAGTTAATTGGCTGAAAAGATGATCAGAACACATTGAAATTAGTATATAAAAAAAAAAATTCAAATGTCATTGTTAACATGTGTTTAAATGAGTATGATTATGTTTATATTTCTGACTAGGCTGTTGGATGGTTCTGCATGACACTTACTTTACGTAGACTGTACAGGTGTGTGTGTGTGTGTGTGTGTTTGTGTGTGTTGTGTGTGTGTGTGTGTGTGTGTGTGTGTGTGTGTGTGTGTGTGTGTGGCCCTAGATTAGAAGAATACATTCAGTGATGTATTGTCACCTCTATGTTTTAAAATAATGTGTGCTTGGCAGTAGCTTTGAGAATAAAGGGATAGTTAGGGATTTTGCCAATGAAGCCCTTTATCTACTTCTCCAGAGTCAGATGAACTCGTGGATAACATTTTTATGTCTCTGCGTCCAGTATGAAATAAGTTAGAGATAGTTTCACGAGCCATTGCCAATGTCCCGAACTATCCCTTTAATGCTAGCTGTTCCCATAGACTTGGAGTAATTGCGCTAATGCTAGTTGGGAACTTCCTTCAAACTGCACACAGACACATAACAATGGTATCCACAAGTTCATCTGACTCTGGAGAAGTGATAAAGGGCTATGCTGCCAAAACTATCCCTTTAATGTTATATCACATACACTACCATTCAAAAGTTTGGGGTCACTTAGAAATGTCCTTGTTTTTGAAAGAAAAGTACATTTTTTGTCCATTAAAATAACATCAAATTGATCAGAAATACAGTGTAGACATTGTTAATGTTGTAAATGGCTATTGTAGCTGGAAACGGCTGATTTTTAATGGAATATCTACATAGGCATACAGAGGCCCATTATCAGCAACCATCAGTCCTGTGTTCCAATGGCACGTTGTGTTTGCTAATCAAAGTTTATCATTTTAAAAGGCTAATTGATCACTAGAAAACCCTTTTGCAATTATGTTAGCACAGCTGAAAACTGTTGTGCTGATTAAAGAAGCAATAAAACTGGCATTCTTGAGACTAGTTGAGTATCTGGAGCATCAGCAATTGTGGGTTTGATTAAAGGCTCAAAATGGCCAGAAACAAATAACTTTCTTCTGAAACTCGTCAGTCTATTCTTGTTCTGAAAAATTAAGGCTATTCTATGCGAGAAAATACCAAGAAACTGAAGATCTCGTACAACGCTGTGTACTACTCCCTTCACAGAACAGCGCAAACTAGCTCTAACCAGAATAGAAAGAGGAGTGGGAGGCCCAGGTGCACAACTGAGCAAGAGGACAAATACATTAGAGTGTCTAGTTTGAGAAACAGGCGCCTCTCACAGGTCCTCAACTGGCAGCTTCATTAAATAGTACTCGCAAAACACCTGTCTCAACGTCAACAGTGAAAAGGCGACTCCGGGATGCTGACCTTCTAGGCAGAGTTGCAAAGAAAAAGCCATATCGCAGACTGGCCAATAAAAAGAAAAGATTAAGATTGGCAGTCTGCGATATGGCTTTTTCTTTGCAACTCTGCCTAGAAGGTCAGCATCCCGGAGTCGCCACTTCACTGTTGACGTTGAGACTGGTGTTTTGTGGGTACTATTTAATGAAGCTGCCAAAGTAAGCTTGGCTATCCGAATTTACATTAGGCTGCCGGAGGTGACCACAATCATCCATGCTGGAAACAGAACTCAGAGGGAGACCTCCTGGTCCCTCTGATCATGTCTCATGTGGTCTGTCTATCTGCATGTGTGTGGTAATTCATACTTAACTTCTACATGTTTTCTATGCAATGCAGGATAAAATATGTAAGCGTTGGGCCAGTAACTGTCGGAGTGCCCTTGAGCAAGGCACTTAACCCTAATTGCTCCTGTAAGTCGTTCTGGATAAGAACATCTGCTAAATGACTAAAATGTAAATGTTTGTTTCCATATCATTGTTTCTTGCGTTTTGGCTCTGTTGGCTTCACTCTGCTTGTTGAAAATCCCAAAAACGTTTTCACTTTGTGTTATTATTCAGTTATTGATAGATATAGGGCACTGTGTCTCCGCCAGTTTAAGGGCAGATTACCTCCATTTAAGCTTCATTAAATATATGTGAAAACACTAACAGTTCAAATGAGATATGTTAATGCTTGGCTGCTGGATCGACACTTTGCCTAAGCTGAATTCATGTTGCATATCAGTTGTAATGAATTGTCTCACTGTATAGCTGAATAGTTAGTTAATAGATATTTGATGCATGTTTCATTACAGGTACCTACATGGGTCGAACAGCCAGCCTGGTTGAATATGATCAGCAAAACAAAACTACAGTATGCCCTATTACACCTGCTACCCTCCTGTCCTTTCCTCTCGGATGCCAAAACTGGTCCATACTGGCAGCTGGTTAACAGTGATGGAGAGGATGCGGCAATCCATTGGCTACAGGCTTTGTACATTTCATTTAGTGTAGTCCAATAGCAACTGGAGCTAGAGAGAGAGAGAGAGAGAGAGAGAGAGAGAGAGAGAGAGAGAGAGAGAGAGAGAGAGAGAGAGAGAGAGAGAGAGAGAGAGAGAGAGAGAGAGGAGGAGGGAGCGACTGAACAACCCTGTTCTTTCTATCCTTAATCTCTAGTCTTTGCTGTCTGCTCTCTCCGCGCTTTCTCTCTATGACAGCAATTAGATTCAGCACAATTTACCGTGCCGCTACATTGACTCACCGAAATTACCTTATAGGCTATGTGGGTTATTAACAACTGGAAAGCTCTATTTTTATTTTCCTCATAGGACCTGAAGCTGAGTTTGACTATCTTTATCTGGACCGCACTATCACGTTGGGATTTTCAGAGGAGCGCACACTGTGGAGTTTTATATTTTCCTATGTGGTGGTGTATATTTTATTATCACATCCCTTGAAGTCAGGACTACGAGATAAATTCATACAGTGGGAATACCGCAAAGGTAAGTCTTGTTATTATCCTATAAATAGTCAGTAAACACATTTCTCTTTTACACAGTTTAGTTTTATTTAGACCACCTATAAATTGTTTGTTTTCTGGCTGTTTTCTGGGGGCTTTCCCCAGGACTCGCGCTGCAGACATTTTGAGAAAAGCTTGACTACCACAGGGAATTCATTCTGTAATTTGCTTAAAGTGCGTGGCGCGCAACCTGTTTTTCAGAAATGTGTATGGTCATTATGCAATGTAATTATGAAAACAAACCAGGTGTTGAACGAAATCGCCTGGCATTGCAAAGACGATTGATCCATGCTCTACGCACTTTAAAGACGTGTTGAGGGGTTTCTTTGCCCAAAGCCAGAATGATCAAATTGGGGTTTATTCGCTTCGTATGTAAAGTGCCACAGCAACATGCGTTGGATTCGATAATGACAAATTGGCTATGGAGAAAAACGCATAAGGGACATGCCATTCATAACCGCAAATGCCTGTGGCCAAATTATTTCACACAAGCCCTAGGAAAAGGCTGTCTTTAAACAGAAAACACCACCCATGATGTCCAGTGCTATTTAATCCATGCAGATGACAAAGCGACTCTTGGCAGCACTGCTATGGAGATGCCATAATTAATGCAATTTAAGAGTATATGCTGGCTATGAGTGCACTCACCATCAGTGTTGAAGGTCCACTGTCTGTCTGTATGTACGGTATGTCTGTCTGTCATCTAGATTCCACGCAATAGCAGGCTTTTAGAAAGGAAGAGGAGCGTATAGCAGTGAATTTGTTTTTTGACCCACCATTCAGCATAATTTGAACACCTCCGTATACCTATTAAAAGGTGCGAGATGCATTGTAGACTGCAGATTCCCATCAAGGCTGAATCTGGTACCACATTACCAGAGTGAGTTCAGCGGAGAACCACAAGATGGTACTGTGGATATCTGGTGGATATTTGGGGATGAGACGAATTGGATAAAATGCGTAGGCTACTGTCTTGAACATTCACCTTAACGAATCCTGCTATGTTCTGCTACCTTGCTTTTACGCACGCTGGAAGACCTTTTTATCTTGGTTGCATTCTAGAGTGAGCCTTTTAAGATTTTTAGTCGTTGCGAAAGCAAGGGATCATATTCTCTTGTCTATGTCAATATAGGCAGTAACCTACAGTACGCAGGCGGGCAAGCATGAGAGAAGGCTGTCACTCTCCTATGAATGATTCTTCAAGCTGTCTTCAAGTCTATTCCACCAACCCCTTGCCTTCCTCCAGATTATAAATAGGCGTGGGCTATTCGAATTGACACTGAGAATAATATTATAAACATTGTAAGAAATGTAACAGGTTTTAACAGTTTTATTTGTAATGAATGAATTGTCCAAATTCTAATATTACATCAATATAAAGACAATCACAACCAATACATTCAATAGGTTACATCTGGTCCCTAATAGGCCTACGTGCATTTTGATTAGATGTGATGGTAGGCTGAAAGCTTTGGAGAGGCATCAGGTCTCTCAGCTGGTAGAGCACGGCGCTTGTAACGCCAAGGTAGTGGGTTCGATCCCCGGGACCACCCATACACAAAAATGTATGCACGCATGACTGTAAGTCGCTTTGGATAAAAGCGTCTGCTAAATGGCATATTATATTATTATTTTATTGTAAATAATTGGTCTATATGGTCATAACACAATATAAGTGTATTAATGCATTACAAAATACGTTATAAAGCATAATAGGTATGTACTTTATAGAAAGTGTTACCAAATAGGCCTACTTTTGACATTATTTGAACATTAGGCATATTTCAAATACACTTTACATATTTGGAGTGACACACTGTTACCATAGCTCTCCCAGTTGGTGTCATCATTATAGGCCTATTTGAGTCAGTCAGTCAGGCCTCCCCATCAGAAAATAAGACATTTAATTCACAATGTGAGATATTTTACCTCACTAGTGCAATGTTCCTCAAGAATAGGTCTATGGGTGACAGGCCTATGGATGACATTCTGGGTATAATATGGCATACGTGTCAAAACAGAACGTAGGCCTGCCTATCCAAATACTCTGTGCAGCATTTCAATTTGGAATCCAATAGTAGGCATAGCCATTCACTGTAAGACTGCTTCAACCAACTGTACTATTATAATACTATACAATTATATGTCATTTAGCAGAAATTTTTCTCTAATGTGACTATTGTGCCGGCATACAATACCAGTCAAAAGTTTTAGAACACCTACTCATTCAAGGGCCCCGTGTAGCTCAGTTGGTAGAGTATGGCGCTTGCAACGGCAGGGTTGTGGGTTCGATTCCCACGGGGGGGCCAGTATGAAAAAAAAAAAAATTATGCACTCACTAACTGTAAGTCGCTCTGGATAAGAGCGTCTGCTAAATGACTAAAAAAATTGTTTTTCTTTATTTTTAAAATTTTCTACATTGTAGAATAATAGTGAAGACATCAAAACTATGAAATAACACATATAGAATCATGTAGTAACCAAAAAAGTGTTAAACAAAGCAATATATATTTTATATTTGAGATTCTTCAAATAGCCACCCTTTGCCTTGATAACAGCTTTGCACACTCTTGGCATTCTCTCAACCAGCTTCATGAGGTAGTCACCTGGAATGCATTTCAATTAACAGGTGTGCCTTCTTAAAAGTTAATTTGTGGAATTTCTTTCCTCCTTAATGCGTATGAGCCAATCAGTTGTGTTGTGACAAGGTAGGTGGGGTATACAGAAGATAGGCCTATTTGGTAAAAGACCAAGTCCATATTATGGCAAGAACAGCTCAAATAAGGAAAGATAAATCAGTCCATCATTACTTTAAGACATGAAGGTCAGTCAATATTGAACATTTCAAGATCTTTGAAAGTTTCTTCAAGTGCAGTCGCAAAAACCATCAAGTGCTATGATGAAACTGGCTCTCATGAGGACCGCCACAGGAATGGAATACCCACAGTTACCTCTGCTGCAGAGGATAAGTTCATTAGAGTTACCAGCCTCAGAAATTGCAGCCCAAATAAATGCTTCACAGAGTTCAAGTAACAGACACATCTCAACATCAACTGTTCAGAGGAGACTGTGTGAATCAGGCCTTCATGGTCAAATTGCTGCAAAGAAACCACTACTAAAGGACACCAATAAGAAGAAGAGACTTGCTTGGGTCAAGAAACACGAGCAATGGACATTAGACCGGTGGAAATCTGTCCTTTGGTCTGGAGTCCGCCGTGTCTTTGTGAGACGAGGTGTGGGTGAACGGATTATCTTCATATGGGTATTTCCCACTGTAAAGCATGCAGGAGGAGGTGTTATGGTGTGGGGGTGCTTTGCTGGTGACACTGTCTGTGATTTATTTAGAATTCAAGGCACACTTAACCAGCATGGCTACCACAGCATTCTGCAGCGATACGCCCTCCCATCTGGTTTGGGCTTAGTGGGACTATCATTTGTTTTTCAACAGGACAATGACCCAACACACCTCCAGGCTATGTAAGGGCTATTTTACCAAGAAGGAGAGTGATGGAGTGCTGCATCAGATGACCTGGCTTCCACAATCCCCCAACCTCAACCAAATTGAGATGGTTTGGGATGAGTCAGACCGCAGAGTGAAGGAAAAGCAGCCAACAAATGCTCAGCATATGTGGGACCTCCTTCAAGACTTTTGGAAAAGCATTCCAGGTGAAGCTGGTTGAGAGAATGCCAAGAGTGTGCAAAGCTGTCATCAAGGCAAAAGGAGGCTATTTGAAGCATCTCAAATAGAAAATATATTTTGATTTGTTTAACACTTTTTTGGTTACTACATGATTCCATATGTGTTATTTTATAGTTCTGAGGTCTTCACTATTATTCTATAATGTACAAAATAGTAAAAATAAAGAAAAACCCTTGAATGAGTAGGTGTTCTAAAAATGTTGACCGGTAGTATACATTTTCATATGGGTGGCCACAGTGGGAATCAAACCGACAACTCTGGCCTTGTAAGTGCCATGCTCTACCAACTGAGCCACACAGGACCTACACAGTATTATTATTATTTTATTATTATTATTATTATTATTATTATTATTATTATTATTATTATTATTATTATTATTATTATTATTGAAGTTCAATAGTTCAACACTTTGTTACATGTATCCGATATTATTTTGTAAATTGATATTTGGATGTCCTGGAATACACATTTGACCCATGTCTGCTGGCATGGTTACATAGAGCAAGGTTATTACGGTATCACATCGTCATGAGCTATCCTTATCAAATCGATCCTGTTAAAAAAAGAAATGTATCCAATACCGTCCAAGTTCAACAGGAATTGTCAACAGGAGTATCATTACAAATGGCACACGCACACACACACACACACACACACACACACACACACACACACACACACACACACACACACACACACACACACACACACACACACACACGCACACACACACTGTTTACTTTTTTCCAGTGTGGGCTCAGTAGTTGACAATATCTTTGTGTTCAGTACTGTCAACTTTTGATAAATATCATTCCTTTATTGGTTGTCAAGGACCTCTGTTGGCCCTCTATCTCGTTTTAGTGAGGGAGGAAGTCTGGCTTCCTTCTATTGGTTTATCACCATCTTTAAGAGGCCAGTAAAGATGTCCTGTCTGTGCATCATGAGAAGGTCAAGTAAAGTTCATGTTGAATTTTGTTTGGTTCATGTCCCAAATGGCACCCTATTCCCAATGGGCCCTGGTCAAAAGTACTGCACTATATACGGAACAGGGTGCCATTTTGGACGTTGTTTTATTTTTTGTCCGTTCAAGGACATTGGCACCTGAAGAGCGTTACAACATTTTCTATCTACGACCTTCTCCAGTGAAGAGATACAGCTAACTGAAACAGATGTTTTATAATAATTAAAATTCAAATGATGGATTCAGCCTTTATTGAAATTCGTTAGACTTATCTCTTGTAATCATACAGACAGTGAGAATAGTATGCCCCATCTCTCCATCTCTTCATATTTGATTTTCTCACCTGTCTCCTTTTCTCCTCAGTCTCTCTCTTTCTTGTGTGTTACTGGTAAGGAGGCAGACTGAATGTATTGCATTTATACAGGAACTTCTGAAATATATGAACATAGTCCATTCAACCTTATTATAGTCAATGCAAATCCATGCTGGTTAGGCTGTCCATGACAGCCAACAGAGCAACTTAGCCTACTATACTACATCATAAAATCTATAAAAATTATACTTTTTGATTGTTTGAGATTTCCTGAATCAACATTCTGGACCATTATTGGATCACATTCCTTATCCTGTCTTTGTTTAGATCCTGCTTCTGTTTTCACATTAAACTTGTAATTATTTTTTGAATGATTCAATTTTTTTATCATACAGAATATATGAAGTCAACAATGGCAGTTAGGCATCATATGTAATCCCCCCGGCAGTGTGAGTATCATTGTCATGCTGTGTTACAAGAGTGGGAAAGTAATTCATCAATGTCCCTGATATGACTAGCAGACCAACATCGTCTCAGTCTCAACACCATCCGAGGGCATACTGCGGAATGAGGCGAGAGAGGAGAGTCTCTTCCTCCTCCAAAATTAAATTACCTGCTGCATGCATAAGCCATCTGCTTCTGACACAAATGTCTGTGAGAGGCTTCTTAACAGGCCAGCTCTCCTATTCATGCTTCATACATAAGCTCCTTGGTGGAGTAAAGTACCCTAAGATAAATAATCTACTCAGTAGACTGGAGTATATTCCCCCCTTGCTTGGCTATGATACTACCAACATAATGCTGATAGGTTATATTGAAGTGTAGAAGTCCTCAAAAACACTACAGTGAATACTGTAGTATTTACTGTAGTATTTACAGTTTACTATAGTATAAATACTGTAGTAAAAAAAAGAGTAGTATGTACTATAGTAATTACTATAGTGTTTTTTGCGGACTGTAATATTTACTGTAGGGTTTTTGCGGACATTACTGTAATATTTAGATTAGTGTTTTTGTTTTATTATATTTAACATAGTAGTGGGGGGCTTTTTCCTTGAGGAAACCTTCTGGAGAAAGGCTAAATGCTGTAAGAAAATGTTCCATAACCTGTAGGTAGGTAGAACTGGGTTCTGAACAGAGATTTCAGAGCTTCTTCTCTTTTCTATAATCATAGGGAACACAATATATGGTCTATATTTGGCATGTAGGTTTGTGTCACTTACAGGTGGCACAAATTGGGATATGGGGGAGGGGAATGGGTAGGTTATACGCAAATTAAATACTATCGTATTTACTATAGTTTTTTTATAGTGTTTTTGCAGACTGTAGTGTTTTTGCGGACATTTCTGTAGTATTTACTACCGTTTATTGTGTGTTTGGATAATGATGTAGTATTTCCTATAGTATTCAACAGTACACAAAAAATACTAAGTACTACACATGATCAAGAGATACTACAGTGTGTAGTATGGTATTCTACAGTATACTACAGTTAACTACAGAATTCTATAGTAAGTACTGTAGTATTCTACAGTAAACTGTGGATTTTTTAAAATTTGTGTTGTCAAGTGTTGGTGCCACCAACAACTGACTCTTGTAAAAAGTCATCCACAAAATTTTGGGCAGCATCCTTTTTCTCCCCCCTTTTCCAGAAGTGTGTACTTGCACACTTCCTGTCTTGAATTTACAAGCATTGGATTGATGTAATCATTGGCTAGAGAGTTTCCACCATTGTTAACGCCATAATGGCAAGTGTGCAAGTACACACTTTAGGGAAATGGTTGGAGAATGATCGGGATGCAGCCTTGGAGTTTTCATTTATTGAAACTGCTGCTATGAGCAAAATCATCCTGACCATAACAATGAAGTCACACAAGGAAATAAAGCAGTTTGCCAATGTAGTATCTCTGCTGTTGATTCCATTAGAAACCACACTTTTACGTTGTTGTCTATTCCATGCTATTGATTTGTTAGAAATATACAATTTCATGCCTTGCATCTCTTGCACATTTTGATTATACACAACAAGTGGACAATATATTGGAAGGGATTTGGACATCATACTGTATGTAGTCTTTGATGTGTCGAGGATTAATTTACATGTCCCATTCTGTCTTCCTTTCAGGGTAACCAACCAAGCTGGAATTGGGTCAACAGGCAAAGACATCTGGAGACAAATACAGGCACTGCACCCGACCAACGATCTATACGTAGACCCACTCTCTTGGGATGGGGGGCACCGAGTTGCACAAAGCTGCTCTGATTGGCTGGAGCTCTGTCTGTCAGCTGTCAATCACAGCCTGAGGAGCAGGTTATTGGTCTGGGAGCTGTGGGGGGTGGGGAGAGGAGTTCCAGAACTTCCAGGACCACAATCTGCTTGGCTGACCGCAGCAGGAGCATGTTGAGGGGAACCAGGCCAGGGGGAACCAGTACCTCTCCATGGAGCTCTCGAGGAGCCACTATAGCTCATGGAATGGGGATGGTCTACCTATCCAAGGTCTACCTTCTCTTATGGATGGGCTTCCTGTTAGTGTCTGTGTGTCTGCCGGTCGTGGCTCAGACCCCGGTCCACCCTCTTGTCACCACGAATTACGGGAAACTGAGGGGGTTAAAGACGACACTGCCCAATGAGATCCTAGGGCCCGTGGAGCAGTACTTGGGGATCCCGTACGCTTTGGCCCCTACAGGGGAGAGACGCTTCCAGCCCCCCGAGCCGCCCATGTCCTGGCCTGGGATCAGGAATGCTACCCAGTTCGCCCCTGTGTGTCCACAGTACCTGGAGGAAAAGTTACTCAACGATATGCTGCCTGTGTGGTTCACAGCCAACTTGGATACAGTGGTAACCTATATGCAGGATCAAAACGAGGACTGCCTGTACCTAAACGTTTACGTGCCAACTGAGGATGGTATGTCACACCTTGATTAACACAAATATCTTGTTATCCTCCCTCTGTTTGGCTTTGTGTTTGTATTGGCATTTCACTTTGCAGGTTCATTCGTCCTGAAGCAGTTCAAAGTGGCTGGAATAACTCCTTGAACCAGAAACGGTGGTGCACTTTTGATCAAAGTGCGATACTTTCACCAAAGGGCACAACGCTTTTTTGACTGAAGGTCAAGGCTTGAAGTGAAAGTGGACAATGTGCTCCAATAATGACAGAATATAGAAATAGAAAATAGTATATCCTACTGTCTGAGGGCGCAGGATGTCCCACTCCTGCAGTAAAGTTATATTCTATTCTATTCTGTAGCAGTTAGCCTTCTCTCCTGTTGATTAGGTGCAGGGCAGAGGTCCCGTTTGAGTGAGCACTCCTAATGCACTTACCCCCTTCAGGCCCCACTATCAGACTCCTACAGCAAGATAAAATAAAATAAAGAGTGTTTGATAAAAGCTTGGTTAACTTAGTGCAACTGGAACACAGATGTTCAAGGTCAAACCTGAACTGTTGCTGGGCTGTCGCTGTCTCTTCTGAAGAGATAGACTCTTTCCGGTCTATGAAGGTCAATGGGAAGAGAATTCTCCAATGTATTCATACTGAACTCTACAGCTCTCTATGCTACATTTAGTCTGAGCTCTTGCTATATTAAATACCACAGGAGGGGATAGATAATCTGAAAATCCCAGTCCGGAAGCAAAGCCTGGGTCGCTACGCTGACATACTATTTCACAATCTCCAGAGAACAAAAGTTCTTATAATCACAGACATGAACTGAAATCTCTATACCCTGTGGGCTTTTTCATTTACATGTAGGCAATTGGAATCAAACATGTAGGATGTCCAAGTTAATCCATTATATTCAGTCATTTCTGTTGTAGTGTGGCTTCGCCAACAATGTTGTAGAAGTGGAGTGGATGGATCAAGGGTTCGAATTCTTGTGGACAGACAGTGCTGCTGTCTATATATTGGTTAAGCAGAATCGTCTGAACTCCTTGGTCTGTGTATTGGTAATATAACTTGCCTCAGGTATCTTTCATTCTGATACATTATGCCTTCTAACCTGAATTCATAGATGTCAATTACCGAATGAAGGCAATTTCAGTATCAGAATATTAGGATATGTTTGCTGGCATTAAAATGTATGAATGCAGGTCATGGATGTTGATGTAATAAAAATCAACTGAACTAAAGCTACAGTTCTTAGCTAAAGGTAATTGGCCTGAAGGAAAAACTCAACAGCAAAAAGAGCTGCAGGGATGTGGAGGAGTGTTCTGTCTCCTCTTCAGGAGTCAAGAAGACAACTCTCTCCATGTTCTGTTTGAGTGCATCCCAAATGGCACACTATTCCCTACATAGTGCACTACTTTTGACCAGGGTCCTATTCACTACTACGTAGTGCACTACGTTTGCCATTTGGGACACAGACTGTCTCCTCTTGAGGAGTCAGTCAGTGCTTCATGGAAGACAACACTCTCTCCCCGTTCTGTTCATCTTCTTCTTCTTCTCCATACTGCCGGCTGCCCGTCATCCTTACAGATGCCCTCAGAGTTGCCCTTTTCAAATCCTGTGTAATGTGGAGACATCCTGCCAGCCCAGGATCACAAAAGAGGATTCATAGATTTATAGTTCTCCTCTTCAAGTGGACTGACAGATTAAGAAAGGCCTTCCATTGTGTCGTCTGATTTAAGTACAAAAGACTACGCCATATATAGTTAAATATTGATAACCTGCACAAGTTCTGTTCTTTTGTATCCTTTTTGATTGTGCAGTGTGGGTGGTGAATGCCGTTTTGGCTAGCGGGGGTTGGCTTGTGGTACATTTGGGATTGTATTTTAATGCCAGAGCTCCTTTAATTTTAGGTGCTATGTTTGTCTGTGCAGACAAAAAGCTGCAGTGTGTGTTTGCTTGCTAGCTCCTGGAGCTGTTGCTGAAGCTGGCTTTATCTGCCTCTGCAGTGGCTGCAGACTGGGTACTACAGCGGAGACCCGGGAGGTGATCCTGTTTTATTGTGAATTAATCAGAGTGAATATGGAGCCTCTTGAGGGCTCTTCTGGGTGAGGAGACAATACCACAGCAGGGCCGCGTCCCAAATTGCACCCTATTCCCTATGTAGCGCACTACTTTTGACCAGGGCCCATAGGTAGTGCACTATGTAGAGAATATGGTGCAATTTGGGATACATCCCATCTCTTTCTCTCTCTCCCTCTCCATCTTTAATTGTGAACACCGTCCTACATTAGTTCTGTTTTACTATTCAACACTGGAACAGAAATAGAAAGCAGCAATTACTATAAATCTACTGCTTGTTACCTTCATGTGCGCTCCCAGAGATAATGGCCTCTCTACATTTCAATGGTGAGCTGTAATTTATCAGATCTTTGTTGGTTATCATGGGCTGATGGCTGTGGCCCACACCTTGGCTACATCCAAAATGGCATCCTGTTCCCTACATACTGTACTTTTTGACTATGTCCATGAGGCTCTGGTCAAAAGTAGTGCGCTCTGTAGGGACTAGGGTGACATTTCAGACTCACATCCATCAATGGGACAGTGCAGCAGATAACCTGTATTATTGTATTTCATTATTAATCAAATTATCCTTTACATAGAAACACAGGAGGGAGAAAAGCTACATTACATTGAAGAAAGATAAAAAAGTACATTGACAGGGCTTGAATGACAGCTCAATACAGTATTATAGTAGGTTTACCTTGACCTAATGCTTCTTCTTCTGTGAGTGGCTTGTGTAAGAAAAAGCCGTGCTCTTTGGGTCCTTCTCTGAGCATGTCTGCATCCCAAATGGCACCCTATTCCCTATATAGTGCTCTACTTTTACCAGGGCCCATAGGGAATGTCCACTAAAAGGGAATGGGGAGTCATTTGGGACGCAGCCCTTCTCTGAGCATAAGTAGCCTGCCAATGCCAGTTCGGTTCACAGCGCTGGAGCCTGAGCTATTAGCTGTCAGTCTGTCTGTGGTGAGTGTGTGATTCTGACAGTCAGTCATATGCATGGAGAGGCAGGCAAGGCCAGGCAGGGAGAGAGAGGACAATATCTCCAGGGTAGGTCATGTGGCAGCACAAATGGCACCCAGAGGGCTCTGGTCAAAGATAGTGCACTATAAGGAATAGGGTGCCTATTTAGGGAAGGGGACGAGGGCTCTGGTCAAAGATAGTGCACTATAAGGAATAGGGTGCCTATTTAGGGAAGGGGACGATGGCTCTGGTCAAAAGTAGTGCACTATAAGGAATAGGGTGCCTATTTAGGGAAGAGGAAGAGGGCTCTGGTCAAAGGTTAGTACACTATAGGGAATAGGGTGCCATTCGGGATGCAGCCTTCAAAGACGTGCACCACTTAGACTTTTTCAAGGGCAACAAACAAACTAAGACTCAGTCAAACACTGAGACTGGATTCTTCTTTCATCTGGTCTGACAGATGTGTTGGGTGTCTGTCTGATGGTCGTACAGTGAGTGTGCGAGTGCATGCATGTGTATGTGCACGTGCACGTGCACGTGTGTGGGTGTGTGTATGGACATTCTGTACAGGACAGATGTGGGAGTTTATGCTTTTATGCGTTAAACTGACATGCCACTTGCCTTTGTTTGTACAGCTTGAGATATTGTTAACTGTGAGATTACTTTTACAGGCCTGTTCAGCTGTGTGTGTGTGTGTGTGTGTGTCAAGGCTTAGGCCTCATTATGTACCAACCAGCTAGAGATCTAGCGCCTCAGAGACACCAGACCAACAAAGTGTCAAAACAAACAGTTATCATAGCAATGTTTGTTGCTTTCTTTAAATTAGATTATACTTTAATTGGTACTAGGATGAATCCAAATGGCACCCGATTCCCTATATAGTTAACTACTTGTCACCACGGCCCATAGGGCTTTGGTCAAAAGTAGTGCACTATATAGGGAATAGGAAAGATCACATGAATTTCACATGTGAACTCATGAAGTGTTCCAAAAACACATGTTTTCATGTGATCATGTGATCTTATGTGAAGTTAATGTGATAATGTGACAACATATAAAGCAACATGTGATCATGTAAAACTACACATGTGATCATGTAAAACTACACGTGATCACATCCCACTGGGCACAGACGTCAATTCAACGTCTATTCCACATTGGTTACACGTGGAAACAACATTGATTCAACCTGTGTGTGCCCAGTGGGATGCGAAGTGTTCCAAAAAAAAAGTGATTTTCCACATGTGAAATCATGCAATTTTCCACATGTGAAATCATGTGGTTTTTCTTGAAGGTGGGTGGGATGCAACCACTGTCTAAGTCCAGCACAGTGGCTACAGAATGTAAGCTACAGAATGCTACTTTGATCCCATTATCGTCCACATTCTGTGTCCTGCCTCAGCTGTCTTAACCATAATGACCATTACTATTATTATACTAATGGGTCTGAGAATGAAGTCTATTATCAGCCAGGTATTCCCACACCACAGCAGGCTAAAGGTCCAGTTGAAGATCAAGTTCTAGCAATGGCTAATCATTTCCTCTTAACAACACGCCCATCTCAAATAGCATAAGACCCCAATCCGACCCCATGTAGAGAAGGGTTCTAACACTACCTGCTCAGTACAGTACAGAGACTATTACAACCTATACAACCTCTGTATTCATAAATCACACACTGTTACCTGGCTGGCGAGGAAAATCACCTCAGTGTCTCCATTGCCTTGAGGTCATAACACTACTAAATCAAATAGTATTCGTCACATGCGCCGAACACAACAGGTGTAGTAGACCTTACCAGTCTACCACGTCTTATATGAAGGAAAGGGACAACACTCGCATAGCTTACGGTGATTTACATATTTTAGTCAGGGAATTTGACCTCGGGATGTCAGTATAGTTGACGAGTTAGTGACAGAATCTGAATATATTTTACCGTTGATCCAATTTAGGATGAAGATTAGAGTGGACTTGTTGAGACTTGTTGTTCTGTTCTCTGCTGATTAGTGTCCTTCAGGTGATTTATTTCTATGCTGTTGTGATTTCTGCCCTAGTGGGAGGGGTGTAGCCTATACAGTGTCCCTAAGGGGGAATTCATTTTAAAAGCTACTCTGCCACTTAGGGCTATTGTCTAATAGGAAGGAGTTGTTCATTAGATATACTTACCCGTACTAAACAGTTGTGTTTTGTGAACAGTTCTTATCAGAATGCTGTGTTGGTGCTCCTTACATTGTGTGTCATGCTATCCAATTGGTTGAAGCACTTACTGTTAGAATGAATATGTTTCCACAAGATCTTTTTCTCTCAACACAAACCCCCCAAACTTTGAAAGTTTTCAATGTATTTTTATCATTCTTTTTTGATAAGATCCTCTGTTTTTTTATATATATATATATATTTTTTTACAAATCTGTCTCCCCTTATCCCCTGTACTTTTCTCCCTCCTGTTGTTGACTGTAGGAGCCAACTCAAACAGTCAAGGCGGTGATTTCACCAATAATGATGGTGATGAAGACGAAGGTATTTTTCTGTCTTTTTCCCTTTTTGACCCCCAAAAAATAAAAGCCTGATATTCGTGCATGTACAAAACAATTTATAGATCTATTTTTTGTGAAGTTATTTATTTTGTTTTTTCCCTTTTTAACCCTTGAAGTGCGTATCAATGGGCACCTCTGGGATCTTCCTTTTTTTTAACAACCTCTTTCCTCTTTGGAGATGCAGATCATAATTTACACCGAATCAGAAGATCGTGTACTAAGGGTGAAAGGTCACCTCTAAATGGGAATGAGGTGTACGCTCCAATAGTCACCACTTACAATAATCTTCTTCCTCACTCCCCTTTGCTGCAAAGTGAAAGATGTTAAATTGAAACTCTGCATGTATTGTCTTTGGCCTCCTCGGAGGGGAAGTTATTAAACAGTCATGTTTGCCCTTAAGTTTATTTTCTTCTTCTTTCTTTTTTTTCATTGCTCGGTGAAGCATGAGCACTACACTAACCCACCTTTGTTCAGTTTTGACAGTTGGACACCTTGTTCATTTGTAACTCTGTCAAAATCTCTGTCGTATGTTTTCTGCTCGCTTTCTTGTGCATGGTACTATTAACCCAAAATGGTGGTTTGATTTTGTCTGAGTTGCTCTAAAGATCTGGGGATGGCTAGGAGATGAGTGGAAGCACTGGGGAAATGTTTCAGTGATGATAAGGCACCGGTTGTCTTCTTGGTTTTAAAATCAAAGGGCAGAACAAGCTCTGACATTTTTAGATCACTGTGGTACGACGGTTGGCATTCTCTTGCTCAAAAGCTGCAACACTAGAAAGTGGCATATTTATCTCCTCAGTACATACCAGGCTTTATCCAGGCATTTTCTACCTCTGAATGACGTACTGTAGAAAATCCAGATTGCCTTCTTATAGCCGCCTTGATGATGTGAAAAGGTAATAGGCCTTGGTAGGTAGGAGTGAAAGCTGTGAATAAGGTTCACCTTAAATCCTTATTAGGGGAGATTACTAAAGGCCATATTGTGTGTGTTACCTTTTCTTCATAACCTTACATAATCAGTTTCTTTCTTAATTTTTTTAAATGGTGAAACGTTTTTCAGAAATATCTATTGTAACCTTTAGAATCTAGTGATAATTGCCATGAATGCATTTATTACTATTTTCTCAATGTGTATTGTCTGATCAGCTGTGTAAGAATCTATCTCTCTGTGTGTACTCGTGTGCAGATACACAATGTTAACTAAAAGTTCAGTCTGATTCTGATTCTGTTCTTGAACAGTCCGATTTTGAAATGCCTGGATAAACCCTTCATTTGAAGAACTACTGCCGTGTCATGTCAAACCCACGCCTGTGTTTTCAGGAGTGCTATGGCCAGTGCAGGCGGAGGATCGATGCACACTGACTGTTTGAACATCTGCACCGGCGATGAATTACTCCCCCCCCCAGTTCCCCTGAGGTTATAGCTCTGCTACCATAGAGTACAGTGTGCTGTAGAGCAGAGACACCTCACGCACACACATGCACGCGTTCATATGCACTCACACAAACACACTGACGCACGGAAAGGACGCACACACACATGCGCGCACAGACACACTGACGCACGGAAGGGACACACACACGCACGCATAGACACACACCTCGCTCACACCACAGCAATGCAGCTCACTGAGTCCCTCCTTCCTCTAACTCCTACCTTCTCTGCCGCAGTTCCCTCACTAAAAGCCCTCACCTCAGGCTTAAATGACATAGAAGCGCATTCCTATTCTCTTGGAATTTTTAAATGGCTGCATTTGAAAACCTTAGTTTTTCTTTGCCCTCAAGGAATCTTTGAAATGTGCGATCAAATATATCCTTATTATTGAATTACTTAGTTTGGAGTAAGAAAGAAAGGGTATTATTTGAAGTGTCTCTGTAATTGAGACCATGTCTAAGTACATTAGGGGTGTGGAGTGTGTACGTACGTACTTCAAAACTCAATAGTGTGGTAGCTAATATAATGCCTTTGAGACTTCTGACACTAAGCTCTGAGCACTTTTCTTAAATAATAATAATAATATGCCATTTAGCAGACGCTTTTATCCAAAGCGACTTACAGTCATGTGCGCATATATTTATTTTACGTATGGGTGATCCCGGGGATCGAACCCACTACCCTGGCATTACAAGAGCCATGCTCTACCAATTGAGCTACAGAGGACCATCTTCTTGGAATTGTTATTCTGTTTTCCTTGACAGGTCTTTGGCACATAGAGACGTGTGTAGAGATTGTGTTAAAGCAAGATCGTATCCATTTGGCACCAAACTGGATATTTTTTTTTTACTGAAACAGGGAGGGATTACCTTAACTTGTCCAATAAGAAACACTAGTTTACGGTTGCGAAACATTTTGCTACGATGTGCTCTAATGATTACGACCCAGCTCTATCAAAAAGGAACAGGAAGTGTGACTAGCTACTTCCTGTCTAACTGTGGGGTTGGAGAAGCTGATTGTTCCCCATGCATGGTCATTAACTGCCATCTTCCATCCCTGCATCCCTTCCTTCCATCCATCCCTTTCATCCCTCTATCCCATTACTAATGCTTGGAAAATGCTGAAACCAATGGAAAATTCTGATGACCCCCCTCCCCTACTTGCTTCCTCGCTACCTCGCTCCCTCCTCTCCCTCTCTCCCTCCTCTTCCTCTCCCTTCTCTCTCTCTCTCTCCCTCCTCTCCCTCTCTACCTCCTCTCCCTCCTCTCTCCCTCTCCCGCTCCATATGGAGATGAGTAATGTGTGCGGCGCCGCTGTGCCCGTAGAGGAATATATTATCTCCCCGGCACGGTGTGGCAGTGATGAATATCTAGGGCATGCTCACTGCAGAGTCACCCAGCCAGGCAGCTCTCTGATAGGCAGCTCCATACAGCTCCTCTACAGAGACAGAGCACAGAGAGAATAGAGAGAGAGAGGGGGGGGGGGGTAAGAGGAATGGGAGAGAGAAGAGAGATAGGTAGAGGGAAGAGAGAAGCGAGAAAAGTGTTCTCATCTCTCTCTTTTCTCTCTCTTTCGTGGTGCTCTCTCTCCCTCTCTCTCCTCTATCTCTGCCTCCACTCTCTCTTCCCTCTCCCTCTCTCTCTCTATTTCTCTGTTTTAAGTGCTCTGCAGTGACCGGATGGGGACACGCTGGGACAAGGAGACGACCCCTCCACCCCTAATTTTTTTAACATGCTTCTAAAATCTGTCAAGGTCTTTTAGAATGGATGAAAGTTGCTTATCTGTCTTAGTCTCCTCCAGTTCAACCTCCCCAGAGCAGGTCAACATTAGAGATGTAGAGTGACAGACAATTTGCCTTCTATGTTTGATCAAAGGCCAGCCAAATTCCATCACAGAACATAGAACTCAGAGCCTAGCTTTAAAGAAGAGCCTGCATCAGATGAATATCTGTTTTAGACTAGAGTCACTGACAACTTTATGTGGTGCCCCTCTTTTTAATGTCCATCTGGCATTTTCCACTTGGTTTCAGCAGCTCCTATCCTACTAATAAATTAATGTAAGAACTTTAGCGTGGAATGGAGAAAGTGGTCCATTAAATAAGACATGAGTTAGTTACCCTTCCTCCAACTTGTCTCATCGACCCAGTCTCTCTGTGAAGTGCACTGTATTTGGCTGCCTGCCCAAGAGGAGCATGGCAGAGGTGAAGGAAGGTCCTTCTCAAGACGACCTCGGCCACAACAGCAGACTGCAGGCTACAGACTGTATAGGCTAGGCTGGTGCTACCAGGTGAGGAGTTGTGAAATAGATACATTCACATTATCGTAGCACTAGGCGCCCACTCAGAACACAGCGGAAATTAATAACCACTGTGGGTTGTTTTCCACCTCTTCTTTCTATATATTGGTGTTTTTTTTGCGGAGGAGGGGAAGCGACATACACACACACGCACACACACACACACAATGCACACACACACAGCTGAGCTCCAATGCAAAGCGGTCATCTGTCGGCCCATAGGCCCTGCTATTCACTGCCAAGCCTGCGGAGGCAGAAGCAATGTGACCTAGAGGCCAGCCAGGCAGCTGGCCCACCCCCTTGCAGCAGCAGCCAACGGCGGATGCAACAGAAACCAATAATCGGAGTGTACTGAAAGGGCCTTGGTTGAATACCAATTACATAGTTTGGGTCATGGCTGGGTAAACCCTGACTCGTTTAGCCCGCTGCCTGCTTCCATGACCAATGCTTTGGCCCCTGCTAGACTAGACCAAGTGGAATCTCATTTATTTGGAAATCCATGATTTGAAATAGCATTGCAGAACACACACATTTACATTGCTGTACACGCTGACTAACATTATCACGCACATACTCACATTGAGGCTCACACATACTCAAAAATGCATTGGTGATTCACACATACGCACACTCACATTGTTATCCAATCCTGTGGTGGGGCCGTGCTATGATTTTCCCTCGTTGATGCTCTCATCCTTGGTGACATAGAGCCCTGATAATATGGTCACGGATGATGTATGACCCCACTTGTTCAGCCAGTGTAGTAGATATCTACGAGATACACTACATGACGAAAAATATGTGGACACCTGCTCGTCGAACATCTCATTCCAAAATCATGGGCATTAATATGGAGTTGGTCCCCTCTATAACAGCCTCCACTCTTCTGGGAAGGCTTTCCACTAGATGTTTGGACATTGCAAAACAGCCCCAGACCATTATTCCTCCTCCACCAAACTTTACAGTTAGCACTATGCATTCGGGCAGGTAGCGTTCTCCTGGCATCCGCCAAACCCAGATTTGTCCGTCGGACTGCCAGATGGTGACTGCCAGTCCAATGGCAGCGAGCTTTACACGACTCGAGCCAACGCTTGGCATTGCACATGGTGATCTTAGGCTTGTGTGGGCTGCTCGGATGGAAACCCATTTCATGAAGCTCCTGACAAACAGTTAGTGTGCTGACGTTGCTTCCAGAGGCAGTTTGGAACTCGGTAGTGAGTGTTGCAACTGAGGACAGATGATTTTTACTCACTACGCGCTTCAGCACTCGCCGGTCCTGTTCTGTGATCTTGGGTGGCCTACCACTTCACGGCTGAGCCATTGTTGCTTCTAGACGTATCCACTTCACAATAACAGCACTTACAGTTGACCAGGGCAGCTCTAGCAGGGCAGAAATTTGACAAACTGACTTGTTGGAAAGGTGGCATCCTATGACGGTGCCACGTTGAAAGTCACTGAGCTCTTCAGTAAGGCCATTCTGCTGCCAATGTTTGTTTATGGAGATTGCATGGCTGTGTGCTCGATTTTATATACCTGTCAACAAAAGGGTGTGGCTGATATAGCCGAATCCACTAATTTGAAGGGGTGTCCACATGCTTTTGTATATACATTGCATTCGAAAAGTATTCAGACATCTTCCTTTTACACATTTTGTTACGTTACAGCCTTATTCTAAAATGGATTAAATAAATAAAAAATCCTCATCAATCTACACACAATACCCCGTAATGACAAAGCGAAAACAGGTTTTGCAAAATGTTTGCAAATGTATTAAAAATTAAATTATACACTATACATTAGTATTCAGACCCTTTGCTATGAGACTCGAAATTGAGCTCAGGTGCATCATGTTTCCATTGATCACCCTTGAGATGTTTCTACAACTTGATTGGAGTCCACCTGTGGTAAATTCAATTGATTTGACATGATTTGGAAAGGCACACACCTGTCTATATAAAGATCCCACAGTTGACAGTGCATGTCAGAGCAAAAACCAAGCCATGAGGTCGACGGAATTGTCCGTAGAGCTCCGAGACAGGATTGTGTCTAGGCACAGATCTGGGGAACGGTACCAAAACATTTCTGCAGCATTGAAGGTCCCCAAGAACACAGTAGCCTCCATTATTCTTAAATGGAAGAAGTTTCGAACCACCAAGACTCTTCCTAGAGCTGGCCGCCCGGCCAAACTGAGCAATCTTGGGGAGAAGGGCCTTGGTCAGGGAGGTGACCAAGAACCTGATGGTCACTCTGACAGAGCTCCAGAGTTCCTCTGTGGATATGGGAGAACCTTCCAGAAGGACAACCATCTCTGCAGCACTCCACCAATCAGGCCTTTATGGTAGATTGGCCAGACGGAAGCCACTCCTCAGTAAAAGGCACATGACAGCCCGCTTGGAGCTTGCCAAAAGGCACCTAAAGTACTCTCAGACCATGAGAAACAAGATTCTCTGGTCTGATGAAACCAGGATTGAACTCTTTGGCCTGAATGCCAAACGTTACGTCTGTAGGAAACCTGGCACCATACCTACGGTGAAGCATGGTGGTGGCAGCATCGTGCTGTGGGGACTAGTCAGGATCGAGGGAAAGATGAATGGAGCAAAGTACAGAGAGATCCTTGATGAAAACCTGCTCCGGAGCGCTCAGGACCTCAGACTGGAGCGAAGGTTCAACTTCCAATAGGACAACGACCCTAAGCACACAGCCAAGACAAAGCAGGAGTGGCTTCGGGACAAGTCTCTGAATGTCCTTGAGTGGCCCAGCCAGATTCCGGACTTGAACCCGATGAAACATCTCTGGAGAGACCTGAAAATAGCAGTGCAGCGACGCTCCCCATCCAACCTGACAGAGCTTGAGAGGATCTGCAGAGAAGAATGCGAGAAACTCCCCAAATACAGGTGTTCAAAGCTTGTAGCGTCGTACCGAAGAAGACTCGAGGCTGTAATCGCTGCCAAAGGTGCTTCAACAAAGTACTGAGTAAAGGGTCTGAATACTTATGTAAATGTGATATTTTGTTTTTTTACTTTAAATAAATTTGCATAAATATCTGAAAACCTGTTTTTTCTTTGTCAGTTTGGGGTATTGTGTGTAGATTGATGAGGAGAAAAAACAATTTAATCAATTTTAGAATAAGGCTGTAACGTCACAAAATGTGGAAAAAGTCAGGTGGTCTGAATACTTTCCGATTGCACTGTATAGTGTATCTACCCAGAGGCTAGAAGAACACCTTTCTATTTTTTTGGTTGAAGTAATGAAATCCTTGAAAAATGCCTCCTTCCCTAAATCATTTATTCTAAACTCACTGCTTCTCCACCATGTCCTAAGGAGGTAGAAGGGGGAATGCAGTGGTAGAATGCTGAGCTATGAATTCTGGAATGCTGGACCCATAGGAATCAACTATTAGGTAATGAACACCCTAATGAGGCTTGTGACTGCTGGTTGAACTCAGTGGTCATTTATCCTGCTAGCAGGCTGGGTGTTTGTGGAACATGATATCCCTCTCCAATCTTCTCTCATACTAAGGCTCTACCCTCTTAATTTATAATCACCACCTACACATGTACTAATCACCAGCTTTAATCAGAACCAGATAAGGTATTCATCCTGCCTAATTGTACTGTAGCAGTCATGTTTGGATGCGTCTCAAATTACACCCTATTCCCTTTATACGGACTCTGGTCAAAAGTGATGCACTAAGTAGGAAATATGGTGCCATTTGGGAAACAGTCCTTGTGTGTTGGTGTAATTCCAAGAACATAATCCCTGTACAGATCTCTGCAGAATGATGCCGCTATCACATATCTAAGCATCCCCAATACTACAGTACTTACAGTGGCCCTATCTCATCCAATTGTGTTTGCATATGACACCCACTTTGAATGTCAGCTTGCCTTCTTTCCCCCATGGCTCACTTTACATGGATTTTCAAAGGCATATTATATGTAGTATCAGATTTCTACACAACAACATTACAGTACGATTCTCTAATCACTGAAAAAAGGGGACACAAATTATTACTAACAAATTGATTTCTCTTGAGGTGAGACAACCAAAAAGGTTAATTGGATTTCCCTGCAGTGTGCAGACTAGATATTGATCACTACGGATGTTATTAAAATGTCAAGAACATATGCATCCAAAGTAGAGGATGTGGCTGGCTCCTTCCTAACCACCCAAATGACGCACTGTTACCTATATAGTAGCCTACACTACTTTTGACAAAGGTCCATAGGGCGATGGTCAAAAGTAGTGCACTATATAGGGAATAGGGTGCCATTTGGGACACACTACCAGACTCAGTGTTATCTACAGGTGCTCATGCTTGTTGCTCTTCTTTCCAGACATCCATGATGAGAACGGGCTGAAGCCAGTCATGGTGTACATCCATGGTGGATCCTACATGGAGGGAACGGGGAACATGATTGATGGGAGTATTCTGGCGAGCTACGGAAACGTCATCGTAATCACCATAAACTACAGACTCGGAGTGTTAGGTAAGTCACAGCATAACATTTGGGTCTTATCACTTTGTGTTGTGTTTTCTATGGATTGATGGATTCATCCATGTTGTTTGTTTGACGTGTGTTTCGGTTGGCTGTGGTACTGTAAATGCTGGCGATTAAAATTGTGAGGTTTATGTGGTATAATTTGTATTTTTCTAGATTTGGATTCTTTGTAAAATGATATTGGATTGTAATTCAGTATGCCACAGCAGGGAATAAACCCATACTAATTGAATAGGAAGTAAATGAGTTGAGAATATTTTAAGGCAGTGAATACTTTACCTGATTTGGCAGAAGTTTACATCTCAAATAAGATTGCTCTAATAGTACAAGAGAGGAGAATGTGATGATATGAGAGGACATTTATAATAGGAGAGGTTTCTGGTAAAACAACGTTAAATGTTCCGACATGGAATTAAGCAATCTTTTCCCAGCATATCCAGTCCTGTAACTCCAGTATGAACTTTGGGAATAATGGTGTCGGAGAGGTTATCAACCTGATATGCTTTGTCATCCAAGTCCATAGTGATACTGTGTACGTTTTAGCAAATTATACTAGACCTACGAATTGGAAGATATACAGTACAAACACTCAAGCTATACTGTTTTGCTTCTACTATGTGGGCCCACATTATGCTTTCTCCCTATATCTATTGTTACCAACAGCTATATTAGTCAGAAGCAGCTGGAAGATTTATCCAGGTCTATTTTCTAAATCCACTGTACAGCACATTTCGCTGTTCTTTCTGCAGTGTTCAGATAGACTCCTAATCTCGTCCACCAGCCGGCTCTGTCTCTGTCACACCTCTCTGTCTCTGTCACACCTCTCTGTCTCTGTCACACCTCTCTGTCTCTGTCACACCTCTCTGTCTCTGTCACACCTCTCTGTCTCTGTCACACCTCTCTGTCTCTGTCACACCTCTCTGTCTAGAAGTACAACACCTCACTTTCTATACACGGTAATAATTGAGCCTGGGGACGAGCTGAGACTATACCTGGTAGTTTCATGGAGACCAAGATGCGGAATTGTTGTTAAGCCCATAAGAAAACCAAAGCTACATCCAGGGTGTTCAATTCATATTCACACCCCGGTATCCACTGCTGCTCTGCTTTCCATTTGTTATAAAGCTGAGCTGTCTGCACCACTCGCTATATTTAGTTTAGCGATTGAGAGCCAGGGGGAAAAGGTGTTCTGGAAAAGTGTGCACTGCGGAAGAAAGAAAAAAACGTAGAGACAGGAGAAAGGAGGCCCTCGTTAAGTCTGTCTCTCTGCCTCTTTGACAGACTGGGTGAGGAGGGAGACATCATGAGAGAGATGAGGTGTGTGTGTGTGTGTGTGCATGTATGCGTGGGTGTGCGTACCTATACGTGCATGCGCGTGCGTGTCTCTCAGAGTAGAGGTTCAGGCTAGAGCATCCCTCAGCTACATGGTCACTATTCTCCCATTGAAAAAGAAATGTATTCATCCCAGATAAAGACAAGGACCAGGATGTTAATTCTCCTCAGACACTCAGCACCTTCCGCTCCCAGAACATTGGACACGCTCTATAAAATAGGCTAGTGTCTGTGTATAGTGTGTTCAGATAGTCTAATGTCTGAATAGTGTGTTCAGATAGTCTAATGTCTGAATAGTGTGTTCAGATAGTCTCATGTCTGAATAGTGTGTTCAGATAGTCTCATGTCTGAATAGTGTGTTCAGCCTCTTAATCTCACAAACGCACAGAAGGTTGGCATGGTGTCCGTGCAGCAGAGTGTGTGTGAGTTGGAATCAAGAGCAGTCAGTGGGTCATCTGTGCAGTGTGTGTGTGTGAGTGTGTGTGTGTGTGTGTGTATGTGTGTGTAGCATCTCCTGCTCTGTATCCAGTGGCTGGCCCAGGCTGTGGCCGCGTTGGTACCATGCCATGCTGCCACGCTGCTTTCGTAACACTGCACCATCTGTGTCCAAGCGCCACATGGGCCGATCTGTGTGACGAGCTCTCCCTGAGCTCTATTACTCTGAACTAGGATGTGTCAGAGCCACATGGCACTCTGCTCCTCTCCTCCTCTCTCCTCTCTCCATCCTATTATGGCGAGACATGAGGGGCCTGCTGATGGCTCCCTGATACAGACGCATGTGTCTTGTCTGCCTTCACTTAACCTTCCCTATCCTTACCTTCCCCCACACCTCTCTCTCTCTCTCTCTCTCTCTCTCTCTCTATCTCTCTCTCTCTCTCTCTCTCTCGCTCTCTCTCTCTCTCTCTCTCTCGCTCTCTCTCTCTCTCTCTCTCTCTCTCTCTCTCTCTCTCTCTCTCACTCTCTCTCTGTCTCTATTTCTGTCTCTCGTTCTCTCTCTATATATATTTGTATCTCTCTCTCTTCTCTATCTCTCTCTCTCACTCTATCTACTGCTCTCTCTCTCTCTGTCTGGTAAACACAGGTTCTGAGTGTTTGGCATTTAGGTCTTAAAATACAATTAAATACCAACTTAATCCAGTCCAGATATAGGTCCAGATGAGGGCTTTTACACCCCTACAAGGTCTGGAAATATAACAGGGGATTACCAATAGTTTGTTCTACTGGTGAATCTGTAACGGAATGGAAATATTGTTTTTGGAACACGATATTTCCCAGATTCTAGGCCTATTCAGTCGGATGAGGAGAACAGTTTTAGCACAATATTATTTTAGCTGATTGATCTAGATACAGTGTCCATATTAGGATAGCGTCTGTCGCAGCAGGACTTGTCAGTGTCAGTCTCCGTAGATCTAAAACTGCTTGAAGCCTCTGTTCCTCCCTGCCCCTGCTGATTGTGTCAGCTGACACATATTGAACTGCAGTTTCCTGCACTGTGAAGAGTGTTACGAGAGAGAGCATTCCATTTATTCAGTACTATTATATCAAAGAAAATCTCATGTAAAATTGTGTGTCTTTCATTGTAGTTTATTTTATGTAAGTCTGTAATGTCTATGTTAATGTTTTAAATGTGTGTACTTTGTAGTCTTTTTATCTGTGATGTATTTTTCATTATTTGTTGGACACCAGGAAGACTAGCTGTCACCATTGGCGTTGGCTAATGGGGTTCCTAATAAAAATCCTAAAAAAATACAAATAAATGTACAGTATAGCATTCTTCACATTTCTTGTATGTCCTCGGTAACCCTTTAGAATGAGTTCAGTTGTCTAATGTGAGATACATATGGAATAAGACGTTCCATCCAATTAGAACCATAATTGATTTATGTGAAGCATAGATTAAGTACATCTGTTCATAATGATGATTTAGATACAGACCACCAGTATTGACAGCTTCTATTCATCAATTAATCACAACAGGATTAAGCAATAATGAAGGGATTAAGTTATAGATTTCAATACTCTATAGGCTTCTGTATTACTGTAGCCATAGCATCAGCGATATTGAGACAGAGATACATGATAAAATACTAGACAATTCCTGGTTTCTTAATATTGACAAAGCAGAATATCAATGTCCTGAGATTCTGTCATTTAATCCCTGTTTGTCTGTGAACGTAAATAAGCATTTGCATACACACACTAGACACCACTGGCCACATCAACAACTGAGAGAGACAGTGAATGATGTGTCTCACAACAACATATCATAGTATTTATGTTTCCACTGTCTACATATATACTGCTGTGTTTTTTGTGCTGTTGTGTTTTCTCTAGTGGTGGCCCTAGGGGCCCGCAGGGGGCCTAAAGGGGACCCTACACTACTCCACTCACACTGGGCCAAGGACAGCTAGTGCCAGGAGGAGATCAGATCTGAACCGCTTGTCGATTTCCCCCAGCTAGTGAGGGATGGAGACATGTCATACGTATCACTCTTGTTTGGGAAGAGAATATGTGTGTAGACTGGAGGGGGCCTGGGAAGCTGGATGGCTGGGAGGCTGTTCATGACATATTCAATAAACACACTAATTCTGAGTCACAGAAAGGAGAGAAGAGAGGCTGTTCTGACGTGACAGAGAAGAGAAGATAAGATAAGACAGAGACAACCCAATGCCCCAGTGTTGATGCCTGGTCAGCTCCCTCAGCAGCCCCAGTGTTGATGCCTGGTCAGCTCCCTCAGCAGCCCCAGTGTTGATGCCTGGTCAGCTCCCTCAGCAGCCCCAGTGTTGATGCCTGGTCAGCTCCCTCAGCAGCCCCAGTGTTGATGCCTGCAGCTGCAGCCCCAGTGTTGATGCCTGGTCAGTTCCCCAGCAGCCCAGTGTTGATGCCTGGTCAGCTCCCTCAGCAGCCCCAGTGTTGATGCCTGGTCAGTTCCCTCACAGCAGTGTTGATGCCTGGTCAGCTCCCTCGCAGCCTCAGTGTTGATGCCTGGTCAGCTCCCTCAGCAGCCACTTCCTGGTCAGCTCCCTCAGCAGCCCCAGTGTTGATGCCTGGTCAGCTCCCTCAGCAGCCCCAGTGTTGATGCCTGGTCAGCTCCCTCAGCAGCCCCAGTGTTGATGCCTGGTCATCTCCCTCAGCAGCCCCAGTGTTGATGCCTGGTCAGCTCCCTCAGCAGCCCCAGCTCATTTCAAAAGGAGGAAACGAACAAACATGCATTTCCTTTTGGCCTGCACACGCAAGGAACGGGCCGGGACAGGAAAACGAGGCTGAAAATAGTCGTTTCGCTTTTCACTTTGGCAAAGCATTCATTAGCATGACAAATGGTCCTCTCTGACTATGCTCCTTTTGACAATGTGTGCCAGTCTCATGCCTACTTCGACAAATGAACCGTAGCCACTCTGACTGCTATTAGCTACCCTTTATTCCACACAAAGCCTTTATATCAGATTCAGCTCTGATGTGTCTCAGGGAAGATGGCGGTGTGTTATAGATAGAAAGAGAAATTGACGTGCTCAGCTCAAACGTTTGTAGTAACATAAAGTATTGGGTGGCGGGTTTAAAATGCATATCCTGGAAGAAAGTAAAAACCTGCACTCAGTGAAATGTTCTTTACGTTTTAATATAGTTTTTTTTGCAGCATTGGTCAGAACATTCTTAAGACATTAAAACGTAATATTTCAGTGAGTGAGAGTTTTTCCTTTCTTACAGTGTGTTATAGATCACATTGAACCGCTGATTGTTTGACTTAGTGTTCCACTAGGCTAGTTCTTTCTTTTTTTCACAATGGTTGATTTGGACTTAAACGGTGGTAAATCATTGTAAAAGAGAAAACATTCTCAGTCAATTTACCTGGTAAAATAAGTGGAAATAAAAATGTAATTGACGTCATGTTGAATGTTTGTTTAACCTTTAATGGTTAATTCAGATCCATGTATAACATTTAATTATCACTATTTTTTGGAACAGTTACATTTTACATAAGAGTGAATAAAGCACATGACTATCTTAAAACAAAGGAGTTGTTAAAAATGACTTTGCAAATCAGAAATTAATAGTTAATTCTGTTGAGTAATTGTCAGATCAATATGGATTACAGTTGAATATGAATAGCTTTTTTTGTTTGGAAGACCTTTAGAGGAGGGATGTGATTGAGCTTTTCACGTCCTGCTTTTTGTAACATTATTTAGCTACAGTGCCTTGCAAAAGTATTCATCCCCCTTGACGTTTTTCCTATTTTGTTGCATTACAACCTGTAATTTAAATTGATTTTTATTTGGATTACATGTAATTGACATACACAAAATAGTCCAAATTGGTGAAGTGAAAAAAATTTAAAAAACTTATTTCAAAAAAGTATAAAAAATAAATAACGGAAAAGTGGTGCGTGCATATGTATTCACCCCCTTTGCTATGAAGCCACTAAATAAGGTCTGGTGCAACCAATTACCTTCAGAAGTCACATAATTAGTTAAATAAAGTCCACCTGTGTGCAATCTAAGTGCCACATGATCATAGTATATATACACCTGTTCTGAAAGGCCCCAGAGTCTACAACACCACTAAGCAAGGGGCACCACCAAGCAAGCGGCACCATGAAGACCAAGGAGCTCTCCAAACAGGTCAGGGACAAAGTTGTGGAGAAGTACAGATCAGGGTTGGGTTATAAAACAATATCTTAAACTTTGAACATCCCACGGAGCACCATTAAATCCATTATTAAATCCAGAATATGGCACCACAACAAAACTGCCAAGAGAGGGCCACCCACCAAAACTCACAGACCAGGCAAGGAGGGCATTAATCAGAGAGGCAACAAAGACACCCTGAAGTAGCTGCAAAGCTCCACAGCGGAGATTGGAGTATCTGTCCATAGGACCACTTTAAGCCGTACGCTCCACAGAGCTGGGCTTTACAGAAGAGTGGCAAGAAAAAAGCCATTGCCAAAAGGCATGTGGGAGACTCCCCAAACATATGGAAGAAGGTACTCTGGTCAGATGAGACTAAAATTTAGCTTTTTGGCCATCAAGGAAAACGCTATGTCTGGCGCAAACCCAACACCTCTCATCACCCCGAGAACACCAATCCACCAAAGTTTTTCATCGGCAGGGACTAGGAAACTGGTCAGAATTGAAGGAATGATGGATGGCGCTAAATACAGGGAAATTCTTGAGGGGAACCTGTTTCAGTCTTCCAGAGATTTGAGACTGGGACGGAGGTTCACCTTCCAGCATGACAATGACCCTAAGCATACTGCTAAAGCAACACTTGAGTGGTCCCGTGTAGCTCAGTTGGTAGAGCATGGTGTTTGCAACGCCAGGGTTGTGGGTTTGATTCCCACGGGGGGCCAGTATGAAAATGTATGCACTCACTAATTGTAAATCGCTCTGGATAAGAGCATCTGCTAAATGACTAAAAATGTAAAAAATTTAAATGTTTAAGGGGAAACATTTAAATGTGTTGGAAAGGCCTAGTCAAAGCCCAGACCTCAATCCAATTGAGAATCTGTGGTATGACTTAAAGATTTCTGTACACCAGCGGAACCCATCCAACTTGAAGTAGCAGTTTTGCCTTGAAGAATGGGCAAAAATCCCAGTGGCTAGATGTGCCAAGCTTATAGAGACATACCCCAAGAGATGTGCAACTGTAATAGCTGCAAAAGGTGGCTCTACAAAGTATTGACTTCGGGGGGGTGAATAGTTATGCACGCTCAAGCTTATTTCTTGTTTGTTTCACAAAAAAATATATTTTGCATCTTCAAAGTGGTAGTCATGTTGTGTAAATCAAATGATACAAACCCCCCCAAAAATCTATTTTTATTCCAGGTTGTAAGGCAACAAAATAGGAAAAATGCCAAGGGGGGTGAATACTGTAAACTGTTATAAGGCTGATTGCAGACAGGTTAACTTTTAAAGGTCATTGTTGTCTTAATGGTTCAGCAGAAGAGCACCCATTGTAGTTGTAAACAAAACACTGAAATATATTTATATTGAAATATTGTCTCTCTTCTCTGTTGTCTGTAAATGTTCCTTTCAGGTAAAAAATCGTTACTTGGCCAAAAATAGTGCCCATTATTTTCATGTCCTCATAAGGCACATAAATATGAAAATGGGCAGTAGCTAAACACACAAGCCAGCTATGTTTTTCTGGAAGTAGGCATGTAGTCTCTCTCCAAAACCACCACACAGAGATATTTTATCACATTCACATTCATTCACCTTTAAGTGTTTTATTAGCTTTTGAGCTGTTTGAGCTACACACAGAGCTGACACAGTTGTGTCAAGCAGAGCTAGATGGAGAGGAGAGGGGACATGGACATCAGTGTGTGGATCAACACACACACGCACATACGCACGCACAAACAAACGCACACACACACATCACACATCACACACGACACACATACAGGACACACACACACATAGGGAGACAAAATAGCTGTACTGGTAACAGCAAACACAGAATCTCAGAACAGTAGAAAGATCGAGGGATGATAAAAATGAAGAAAGTTGGAGTTTTAAATGGATTTGGTCAGTGGCTCAATAAGTCTCCACGCTCTCTGAAAGCATCCTTTTTTTTTACGGCAGATGATGACTGCAAATGGCAGATGATGACTGCATGGCTGATGCCCTCCTCTCTCACCCTCTCGATCTTCCTTTCCTCTCCCTAATGTATTGTTTATCCTGTAGAGTTTGTTTTAAGTAAGTGGTCTGGTACACAGAGTATAGTGAATGTAATTGCACGCTGCATTGAATTTTGGCAATTACAATCGGTTGAGATGACCGAGCATTGCTCGCTCGTCTCCCTCCATGGTTTAAAAGAGCCTCAGCCTCTGCTACCCAGTCTGGTGGATAATGAGACAGGATGGGAAATGCCACAGTAAATATTTTTTAATGGGACTCGGACTGCCAGAAAATGCTTGATTTGCAAATGGCTAAGTGGAATGGCGTGGTGGCCGAAATAGCTGTTTCGTTTTGACAGTCGCTACGCACTGGTGGAGTTGATTTGGTTCTGCTGAGGGCTAGTAAACGGTAAGGATGGTGGTAATGTTTCTACCCCTGGGTTAACCATTATGGCCGACTGTGCTGCTGAACAACACCAGGTCATCAGTCTATTTCTCCCTGTGACTCCCTCCGTGTTTGGAGATCGTGCATGTCACGACCCACACTTTTCAGGTTCAATTGCTATTATACCAGCTGTAATGTGAAGCAGTAGAGGCCTAGGAGAGTGTGGTGTGTGGGTGTGCCTGCATGTTTCTTGTGGATACTGTTTGCTATAGGTGCTAAAAATTATATATGATTTATCTCTTACAGTTTTATACATTAACATACTTGTCAGATAGTAACAAAAATAGGCTAAAACCATAAGAGGGATTTAACATAGCAGACGTGTCATCTGACATCAGTTGATGATCACTATTATTCTGAGATTACAGTCTGTTGAGTTTAGAAGACATCAAGAGACAGATTTAATCAAAACCCACCCAACCAAGCAACAATAAACTTACATCGCTCAATGTTATATTTCCACAGTATAGGACTTTACTGTAGAGCCAGGCTTTTTGACTTGAAGGCTAACTTTCTTTATTGGAGTTGCTCTGAATTGAATACGCATACAGATTCAAAATATCTGTGAATAGTCTTATGTGACGTTACAGCTATATTAAGCCACATGAGTTGCAACCCAGATATGATTTCCTGTTGCAGTTTACTGAAATATGGCCATACACTTGTATATATAGAGGAATAGCAAAGAAAAGTTGTCCTATTATTGTTATTTCATATTATTATGATGATGATGATGATTATAATTATTGTTATCATCATAATCGTCATCAATATTTTTTCTTCTTCTTCTTCTTCTTCTTCTTCTTCTTCTTCTTCTTCTTCTTCTTCTTCTTCTTCTTCTTCTTCTTCTTCTTCTTCTGTAGCTCAATTGGTAGAGCATGGCGCTTGTAACGCCAGGGTAGTGGGTTCGATCCCCGGGACCACCCATACGTAAAAATGTATGCACACATGACTGTAAGTCGCTTTGGATAAAAGTGTCTGCTAAATGGCATATTCTTCTTCTTCTTCTTCTTCTTCTTCTTCTTCTTCTTCTTCTTCTTCTTCTTCTTCTTCTTCTTCTTCTTATTATTATTATTATTATTATTATTATTATTATTATGTGATCTCCCAGTGTATTACCAGTACTGATGCTGTCAATTTCTGCTCAGCTGTGCTGTAGTCTTATTGTAAAAGCTAGCAAAGAAGAGAAAATGTTTTGTGTTTGACCTTCTCTTACACAGTATTCCAGTTTTAAAGGTTTTGGGAGCCTCTAAGCGTCACGATTTAGCAGCATAAAATGTTTTGCATATTAATGTTCAGAGTTTGTTTATTTGCAAAGCTCAAGGTGTTAAAATGCTTCATTTCCTGAGGTGGGGATGAAGACTCACTTTAACAGTAACAGACTGGCAATGTATAATACTGAGGAAAGGAATTGAGCAAGACTAGATAGCGTCATTTTACACAATTACACTGCATACTTTTACTGTCGGAGGCATGATTTCAATTCTATTCTAGATTTTCTGCTACATTTAGCAATTGACACAACCAACATCTACATTTTTAAATGTTAGATTGCTTTTTATTATCCTCTTCTCTCCCCTACATGATTGAAGACATGCAGTGTGAAACATCCTATATCTCACTTGGTTGGATACTATTCCTTCAAATAGTCTCCTTCAGAGACATCAGAGACACAGCACTTCATCCAGTGTAGACTTCTTAAGCTTATTTTAGAGGATATTACGAAAATGCTCTTATCTGTTCACTCTTATTCCTACACTCAGGCGAAAGTGGTATGGAAATGAGAGATAGATAGCGTGAGAGAGAGAGAGAGAGAGAGAGAGAGAGAGAGAGAGAGAGAGAGAGAGAGAGAGAGAGAGAGAGAGAGAGAGAGAGAGAGAGAGAGAGAGAGAGAGAGAGAGAGAGAGAGAGAGAAAGAGAAAGAGAAAGAGAAAGAGAAAGAGAGAGAGAGAGAAACGGGAAAGAAGGGATTTTTCCTGCCATAGCCATATAACCGCAGGGATTATTTGATCAGGTTGTGAACTGTACATGTACCTATGGGGACAGCCGAAGATCCCTTTAAGGTTCTAGATAGCACCTTTTAAGAGTGTTGTCAACGTTGCTGTGGTGTTCTACACAGGCAACGGATGAAGACATTTTGAATTATGACAGTACAACACCACCTAGATGAGCACTTTAATGACGGCAAAGCCACACGCAGTATGCCTGGCTGAATAACTCTGGAAATTAGGAGATAATTGATTATTCTTGATATCTGAAACACTATGGCACTTAAATACCCGGGAGATGAAACAGGTACTTCAGCTTTGTGTCGAAAATTCACTGTTTTGCAGATCATGGATTTTTCCAGATCGTGCTTGGTTAAAGATGCGTTTGATTTGTTGATGAGCATGGTATTCCCATGTCAGGGGATTATAGCTTATGTGCTTTATGTGTTCTTATAACACATATCGATACAGGACATGAATGGTACTCTGATTAAAATGAAGTCAATAGTGCTATAGAGTATGTGTATGATGTTCATGATTAAAGTAAAGTCAATGTTTAAGTATTCAGTTAACAGACATATAAAAGAAAGTTAATAGCTTGACACTAATTACAGCCTGATCCCTGCTGAGTCATTTTAATTTCATGAGCTTGAATCCGATTAGCACTTTTCCTGGATGCATGCTGAAAAATATTGATCCCGCAGGCTTTTAAGTATTGTTCAAAGAAGCTACTTGTTGAGAAGGAGGGAGAAAACTTTATATTAGGTCCAAGTTTTTAGGGGGGGGTTAATATTCAAAGCAATTTTGAGAGGTTTATTGATGAAGAACTTAATGATGAAGAACATAATGAAAATATGATTTAAGATAAAGTTTAAGGATGTGGATTGATGTCTGGTTGTTAAAGGATTGGTTTTGCTACCGCGTTACATTGCTAATTAAGAACACTTCTCTGTGCACGCTTAAAAAATCTCCTAACTGCTATGTTGTTGACTTCAGGTGACAGACTGGATCATAGGATTTGGTTACTAATGAAATACTGCAGGCATTTTAGATATGCCTACTGTTTTTAGTTTATTCTTTTAACTTCTTATCATGAAAAATATTGCTACTGAACATAACATTTACCAGTTAGCTCCCTTGGAAATACAAAGCAACAACATTTTAACCCCAGTAAGGAACAAACCATATTTTTCTGACAGCTAAATACAGATGCTAGTTTACTGCAATAAATCAACATGAATCAACTGTTTGTTTATAGCTTTCCAGTCTTTCCTTTTAAATGTTATCTCTGCTAGTCTGTTCCTTCCTTTACTACTGTATTCAATGAGTAAAATGTGATCATGAACTGGGCACATACAGTACAAGTGGTGTATAATCTGAAAGAAAGGTCTTAAAAAGCTTTTAATATAGCCCTCAAATAAACCTTTGAATGCATTGTAAGATAACGTCTAATCCTCTGTCCTCTACAGTTAAAGAAAAGTAGGCTACACAATTCTCTTTGCCTCATCCTGCTCTGAAATATCAGGGCCATTTTGTCTTATATCTTCAGAAAGGATATGATATTGTATTTCTTCAGGCTCTTCCTATAAGGATAGGAACGGCTAGGAGGTCATGGCTTTATTCTGTCTGGAGCATTAGCCAGTACATTCTGCTGGGGCTGGCTATTATTGGCCATAGACACACCACTAAGACTTGAGAAAAGAGAAGGAGGAGGTACAACAAGCCAATGTGAGCGTGCTCACTGACCCAGGTGGCCACCCACACTGTGTGTGTGTGTGCGTGTGTGTGTGTCCACCCGCCAGACACCTCTCTGGAGAGGAGCGTCGGATCACTTTCGCTCCATCCAGCTGGAAGCTCACACAGGCCACCACACTGTGCCCAGAGCTGAATTGGTGGGTTAAGGGGTACAATTCTGTTTCTCTAAGGCTGGGGAATAACAGAGGAACTGTCTTATTGGTCAAACTTAACCTGTGCAACCAACCTATGATATTATGTCCTCACACAGCAGGATACAGTATATACAGTATGTACATTTAAGAGTACTTTATGACAAAGATATAACATTAAACTATGAAACTTTAAGTACCAATCCACTACAGTCTTTGCCACAGTGATTCCTCAGATTAAGAAATCAATGAAGCAAAGAGTTTTGGGTAGGGTTCATTCAGATTTCTTTAGGGTAGAATTCTCCTCCCCAGATGAAAAGCTTATTAAAGTGTAATGTTGTTCAACAACTGGAGGGAAGATAGAGAGGGAGGAGAGAGAGAGAGATAGAGAGGACGAGGGGAGAGAGTGTGGGGGCAGGAGAGAGCGAGAGAGAGATGAGAGAGAGAGAAAAAAAGAGCGAGAGAGAAGGCCAACCACCAAACGTAGTGAGTCTTTGATGTTCAGAGACTGTTTGTATTTTCTCTAATTAACCAGACTGAATCCAAATGAATGTGCATACATACATACAGTACATTGTCACCAGATTGCTTTTCCTCTCTGATAGATATTAATTTGGCTATGAACGCATGTAAATCTGCTCTTTTACAAACAATGCATATTTCTAAAATTGTATTTATCCTTTCACTGCAGTGGGCTAAATCAGGGTCATAGAGTGATTCTTGGTAGTCTTAAACAAATCTACTTTGAAACAAAAGTTTACACCTCACACACATGGTTATGGGCTTTAAAAAAAGAAGACACTTGTACCATGTAAGATATAGAGTTGAATTGTATTCCATTTTGAATTTGTATCCCAACATTACACTTTATATACATCACAGAAGACTGAAATATAACAAAACCGTTTGACATAGAAACACCAGATTTTCAGCGTTTAAAAAAAGAGATTGTTTATTAATTATGAAATTATGAAAAATATTAAAAATATTCCACACATGAGGCCACTAGAGGGCGATTTGGTCATTTGACTGCAGGAAAGGCCTATGCTCACTCAAACAGATTTGATCCAGCTGATCTAGCTACAGTTGTAGCCTATATTTATTTTAAAATTGCTACTTGTTGTTTATTTCGCTGAACAAGCGCTTTGAGATTCTGTCTGTAAAGAAAAGCGCTATAAAAGTTTAATAAATTATTATTATTACTCAACATAATAACATGTTCTTATTCACAGACAGCGAGTTTGTCATAGCAACAAGTGAGCCTAGCGTTCATCAGTTCTCATATACAAGGCAAAGGCTGTCAAAAGCGACAGTCTTTGTCAATCACATCAAAACAGTGCAAAGGTTGAATGGAGGAGAGAATGAGGTGTTCCAAGAAAATGATCAATGAGTCACCATGACAACATCTAACTAACAGCAAGAGAAGACAGGGTGTTTTTTCTGGCAAATTACGGTTTGATTATTGAAGGGCTATTATTATTTTTTAAACATGTCGTAAGGGGAAACCAAGGACAAACAACAAAATAAACAAATAACCAACTATGCAATTACTGTATGACAGGCTTTTTTTATCACCCAATTAGAGCACTGTGGCACATTGATTTTCCAGAGAGCGTTTTTGGAAGCCTCCTCTTCACTTCATTTACACACAGCGCTGGTTCCGTTCCAAATGGCACCCTAGTCCCTAGTGCACTACTTTTTACCAGGGTCAATAGGGCTCTGGTTAAAAGTAATGCACTTTGTAGGGAGTAGGGTGCCATTTGGGATGCAGCCAGCCGTCAGACAGTGTTGCTGTTGGATTGAGTCACTGTAAGAGCTGTGCCTCTTGTAGACAAAAAGGATTATCCACTTCTTGACATGGTTATGTATTTGCTTAGTATCGATTCCCTGTGTAATGTGTTCTCTGCCTCGATCCGAGGCACCTACTTCTGTTGACTAAACATCGGTGGAGAGGATGTGTGGATTAGCACCCTATGTGCTGCCAGGCAAGCCAATAAACAACACTGCAACAACCAATGACACGTGCACTCTTCGATCAGTGCCACTTTGGGGTCCTTTGACTGTATTATCCTCAACGATTCCCATTTTAGATAAACAGTTTGGTCCTATTTCTTTATCTTTTGCAGCCAATTAGTTCATACAGGGGTGTCTTGATGTTTTTTATTGGTTACACTATTTGGGGTAAATCATGCTCAGTGTGGGTCTTGGAGAACCACTCAGAAGGTGCTATAATGGTGCTATAACACATTATTTGACAGCATGTTGCTTGGGGCTACGCATCTACAGTACATGGGCCAATGCCTGGTTGAGGAAAAGCAGATGTATTTCTGTGTTAAGGGTTTGGATGGATGGACCAGTCATAGCTAACTGGCAGTACACCATTGTCAAACAGCATTTTATGTACAGTAAATGTATAATTTGGTTGCAGACAATACTGTGTCGTCTTATAGTCTTGTCTGTATAGAAAAGATAGTGATCGCTGTTGTATTATGTTTCCTAAAACTCACTCGCCTCATCCTGACTCAAACAAATAGATGTTTAACTGCTGTACCCCATATAATTCCAAAGCAAGGACATTTGGAGTCCCTTATCTCTCTCTGAGCCATGGCGAGGTGACAATCCATAGGAGCTCCTCCGACGCTTTTATGTGCCGCTAAATCATTAAGCATCTCACTCTGCTGACTGGATGGCAAACCTGTTCGCTTTGAAGGGTGACAGAGACACTGAACTCCCCCATGCTGTTGAGCTTGATCTGCAAGATAATGAGGCTGTGCTGGTTATGATGCAGAAAATAAACATTACACAAATTGTAAATTTAAGTTAGCATTTTGCAATGCTTTTTGAGTGTGGACCTACTGTGTTTTCGTATTTCTGGATTAAATGGTTTAACGTATACCAACTAAGAGACTTCCTACGTACAAGACTGGGAGAGTGTGACGGCTTCCACTATGTAGTTATTGATCTATGTAGGACTCCCGTTATAAATGGAAAGCAGTAGCATTGCTAACAGAGCTGGGACTTCTACTTATGATGCCCTTTAATTTGTTTTCTTCAACACTCAATGGGTGTATAACATATATGCAATTGAAATTACTGTTGTACCACTATAAATATTGCAGATTGGGAAAGTGGACTGTTTTGGCCTTGTATATTGTAGCATGGCTAACAGAGAGGTCAGGGTAGTTTTAGCTGTAGCACGGTTAACAGAGGGGTCAGGGTAGTTTTAGCTGTAGCACGGTTAACAGAGAGGTCAGGGTAGTTTTAACTGTAGCATGGCTAACAGAGTGGCCAGGATAGTTTTAACTGTAGCATGGCTAACAGAGTGGCCAGGATAGTTTTAACTGTAGCACGGCTAACAGAGAGGTCAGGGTAGTTTTAACTGTAGCATGGCTAACAGAGTGGCCAGGATAGTTTTAACTGTAGCACGGCTAATAGAGGGGTCAGGGTAGTTTTAGCTGTAGCACGGCTAACAGGGGTCAGGGTAGTTTTAGCTGTAGCACAGCTAACCAGTGGTGTAGTGGAGGGTATACGCAGGTATATGCCGCATACCCACTTTTTGCTGTGGGCATTGCGTATACTCACTTCTTAATCTCCCCGATGCGTGTAAAAGTAGTGTAGTGGAGGTGTATGCCATATCAATTAATAAGGTTGATGGAGCAGATCAAAGTTTTTAGCTTAAAATGTTCATAAACTATTATTTCTTCACATTTTAAGCGCAGCGATGTGCACATGGCAGTAGGCTACGCACGAATGTTCCAAAATGCAATTAGCGGGAAAACACCTTCTAAAATGCGAACCACACAATCGAGCGGTTTCATGGACAGAGATAGAAATATCCGTTAGAAATTTAGAAAGAGGGGAGATCTAAAGATGCAACAACTATCATGAGTTGCTAATATGACTAGGATAATGCCTTTGGCTGCTAGACAACGAAATAAAGTTGATTTGAACACCCGTTTTTCTAAAGGATACTTTGAAGCAAGGTAAGACATGGCAGAATGATATCATGATTATTTGCATCCATCCAGTGTCCATTTGTTTTGCAAACTCCATTTTATGTACGCTACAGAAACACCACTAACCAAACAACTGTACTAACAAACCTACTGTGCTACTGTAGGTATCTGGGCAGTTGAATTAAAGGGTAACTACACCCCCCAAAAATCCTGGATTTTTCAGAGACCTCAAAAGTGGTCTCCTGATGTGGTTTAAGCATTGGTTTGTACTTAAAACATCCAATGTTGTTGTTTTTCTATTAAAGAGTGTGACTTTGAGAGCGAACCCCCCCCAATATTTTTTAATAATAATCTGAAACTTGTGGATTTCTGACTCAGTTGACAGCCTCATTTATCTTTTTCGATAGTAGGCCTTCTATTAACCTACTTGCAAAGTACAGCTTGGGTTGGCCTGACTGTGAAAGACCAATATATGAGATTGATAATTTAAGGTCATTCAGAGTGTCTGTCGCTGTTTGTCATAGAATGTTTCACACAGGGCACCTTTCCTTCACCGGGGGGTCGTTTGGATAATTTTTTTCCAAATTAGAGTTTACCCACTTCTCCAGTAGAGTAGTTTTAGCTGTAGCATGGCTACCAGAGAGCTCAGGGTGTCTGTCAGATGGCTGTTTCATGTGGTCCAGTCCATTCCTGGAGAGGGAGAGAGACCTCCCTGTGATGCTGCGTTCACGTCATGTTGGAAACACGGGACCTCCGAGTTAAAATTTAAGTAAGTAATTTGCGTAGAGCTTCCTATTGGTTGATTCTGATACTTCTTAAGTGGGAAACGCGATCTCATCTTTCTTTCAACAACAAGTAAGCAATTCGGAAATTTCTAAGTTTCCGACATGGCGTGAACGCGGCTTGAGGCCCTAATGGATTTGATAGCCCAGCTTTGGAGGACAGATGGTGTGCGTTGAGGTGATGGGCTGTGGTTGTGGTGTGTGTGTGCGTGGAGGAAGAGCGGTACTTGATGAACAAGGGGATTTAATGCTTCATGACCCAGATCCGCACTGAGCAGTGATGTTTCCCCAGTGTGTTTGTGTGTGTGTATTTGTGTGTGTGTGTGGTGAGGCTCAAAGTAAAGTGAAGGAAGAGTGACATAGACATTGTGTGTGTGCATGAAATGGTGAAGCTGAAGGGAGGAGTGACTGGGACAGCTGTGTGTGTGTGTGTTTGTGTGCGCATTTGTGCATGTGGGTGTGTGACATCTGGGACGTGTGGCAGAGCGTGTGTGCTTGAGCTGCTCTGTATCCCTCCTCCTCCATCACTGTCACACAGCTGTCCCCTACCTGGACGACCTGTCATTCCACAGAGTCTGTCATCCTTCCTTCCTTCCTTCCTTCCTTCCTTCCTTCCTTCCTTCCTTCCTTCCTTCCTTCCTTCCTTCCTTCCTTCCTTCCTTCCTTCCTTCCTTCCTTCCTTCCTTCCTTCCTTCCTTCCTTCCTTCCTCTCTCTCTCTCTCTCTCTCTCTCTCTCTCTCTCTCTCTTGCTCTCTCTCTCTCTCTTTCTTTCTCTCTCTCTCTCTCTCTCTCGCTCTCTCTCTCTCTCTCTCCCTCTCTCTCTCTCTCTCTCTCTCTCTCTCTCTCTCTCTTTCACTCTCGCTCTCTCTCGCTCTCTCTCCTCTTGTACTCCTACTTTCATGCTTTACTATGTACCTCCTACCCCAACACACACCCAGAGGCTTGATACCTTTGACACCTCTGTCATACTACAGTACTGTTTTGTCATACAGTACATGCCATCTGTAGCTACAGCCTCAGATAACATGTACTGAACATGTGGAGAAGCTGTGTCCAGTCACAGAGTGTGTTCATGGAGCGAAGGGTTGATGACTTGTCTTTATCATGTCACAATGACAAGCACAATAAACTAAACTAAACAGATGCAACTGGAGATTTATTTTGTAAACGCTTTACATTTTTCCTGCATATCATTATCTATTAATTATCTACCATCATCTATGTATACTGGATAAAAATTGACACTTAGTATTAAGATCTGTTTGGGATTTTTTTTACTGAGGGATTAATAACAGCTAGATAGGGATTATCATTTTATTAGACTTTAGGTCCATTACCCATGCAAAACTCATAGCACAGATTTGCATGATACCGTCCAAATCATCATAATCATCTCTGTGTCCTTGCGGAAGGTCCAAAAGGTCATTCTGTCTATATGACTAACCGGCTAGCATCATACCCCCGATGTTATGGAAAAGAGTGGGTGGGTGAAGGAGACCGTTCCTTCCTCTTCAGTGGTCGTGTTTGGATGCATGGAGGTTTGTCAGAGATACTGCGTACTTCATGCTCTCGGTCTCTGAATATCATCAGTCACGTGGAGTGCTGTGACTCGGATGATTCCAGAATGTTGTCACATGGAGTGCTGTTCTGAGACTGATGATTCCACAAGCCTTAATGATATGATGTGGGAGTCAGAGGAGCGCAACAGCCCTGCCTCAGGCTGAGGGGTAATGGATGTGTCATAGATGCCATGCAGGCACAGAATGACAAGAAATAAGTAGGAATGGCATTGACTCAGGCAGTGGGATCATCAATAATATGATTTTTAGAGTGGGCAACACTTGAGAAGTCATATGCCTTGGAAACAGACAGAGGTATCAAATCGTCAGGGGTGGCATTTAGTATACTGTTATTTTTTAAATATTGATTTGGCTTTGGTTATTATTTTATAAATTCCCAGTAGGCATACAGAAATTAGGCTTACAGGTACTTAAGCTGTGGAACACACTATACTTGTATTGTACCTCATACTGCAGCATTTCCTGTAAAACAGTTGCTACTGTAATGCAGTTCAGAGCTGTGGGGCCTAGGGAATGTTTGTGCAGTTCTGAACTCTGCAAGCAGTGCAAATGTCTCTGGTCTGGTGTCCGATAGATTCTAATTACCTCTGCACAATTTAATGAACATATGCTGGTGGATCACGGGGGTTGTACACTAACTCCATGGATGTAACCAATTGCACTCTTCACGGTTGGGAGAAATGTACTGCTCCCTCTCTCTCTCTCTCTCTCTCTCTCTCTCTCTCTCTCTCTCTCTCTCTCTCTCTCTCTCTCTCTCTCTCTCTCTCTCTCTCTCTCTCTCTCTCTCTCCCTCTCTCTCTCTCTCTCTCTCAATGTATTACGGAACTTAATTGATTGTTAGAGGGAGGAAAGGTGCTCAAATCTCATGGACATTCTGAGGTATTTCAAATGAGCTGTTCTAATGGTACAGATGTAGGATCTTCATTTGAGCCAGTTTGCTACAGCAGGAATATAATCCTGCAGCAACAGGAAATGTGAATTCTTATGTGGATTATGATTAATGGACATTTTTTGTAGGGTTTGACACGTTTTTCATTAGGGCAAATCAAGTCTGACATTTTAAAGTGGAAATTACAGACTTTAGAAGCCTTTTTAAACCTTGAATACACTACAAGTTCGCATGTGTAGGAAAATTCTCAGCAACAAAAGAGTGATCAAATTAAGATCCTACATCTGTAACTTTCTAATAAGGCAGAAAGAGAAAGAGAGAGAGAGAGAGAGAGAGAGAGAGAGAGAGAGAGAGAGAGAGAGAGAGAGAGAGAGAGAGAGAGAGAGAGAGAGAGAGAGAGAGAGAGAGAGAGATATTGTACTGCAAGAGTTATTGTCACATTATTTGAATGAATGTTATTCATTAAAAAGCACAAATGAATGAATATTATTCATTCAGTCAAAAAGCAAATCAAAATGTTAATTTCCTCTTGAACCTCATGAGCCTAATGTTGCTACATTCTTTGATGTTGCCAAATCCATATATTTTCATGAAGGTAACAGAAATGCTGCTGTTTTGAACAGTGAGACATTTGGCTTCATACTGAGAGAGAAGTCAGCTCTCATCAAAATATGTCTCTTCAAAAACCCATATCAGGTCTGCATGTTCATCAACATCAAATTGCTTCCAGGAAATAAACACATCTACATCTAAGAGTTTTCCAGGTTAATGAATCAATCATCAATCCCAACTTTCCATCAAAGCAGAACACGATGACAGGATGTTTTTTCCATTTATTGTTACTAATATGAATTGTTTACTTAGCTCCTGATTTGCCAACCCAGAGTGACCTGTAATCTTTCCCCTTATCACAAACCTCGAATATGGCGGCTTTAATCCAAATTATTCTGTATAGCCCCTGGCCTGCCTGCGCAAACAGAACACACACACGCATCAGCAACCACATTAAGGCACAGCCTGCTGAATGTGTAAACGATGACGGCCGGGGAGGAGAAGAGAAAAAAGAACTGGGAGGAAAATGTCCACATTTGTCTTTTTCACTCATAATTATAATGCCATTTGGAGTGTGAATAATCGCTCTGCTGTCATTTTAAATCCGCCACCATTAATATGGCCAAATTTACCAGCGTCAGTGAATGCACTTTGACAGCTGCTATGTTTTGCTTCCCCGGGTCGCTGTCTGTCAATCACAGGGGATTATGGGTAAATACGACCAGCCCACCTGCCTCTGATGTACTCTAATTCTGTACCATGATTATAGACTCCAACTGAGTGGCGCAGTGGTTTAAGGCAGTGCTAGCTGTGCCACTAGAGAGCTTGGTTCGAATCCAGGCTCTGTTGTAGCCGGCCGCGACCGGGAGACCCATGGGGCAGCGCACAATTGGCCCAGGGTAGGGGAGGGAATGGCCGGCAGGGATGTAGCTCAGTTGGTAGAGCATGGTGTTTGCAACGCCAGGGTTGTGGGTTCGATTCCCACGGGGGGCCAGTATGAAAAAAATAAAAATAAATGTATGCTCTGGATAAGAGCGTCTGCTAAATGACTGAAATGTAAAAACTGAATGAGATAGATAGCAGGACAATGCCTGTTTTCTTTGCATGTTTTACGTCCCCATTTTGCACATTTTCACATTTTCACACACATTATTCTGTTGCTATATCAAACAAATAGATACAGGCTCTATTTCTACATACCCACTTGACAAGATAGACTACATTTGTGTATGCTGGATGTAATGTCTTTCATTGTGATGGGGTTATTTGGTGGCTTGCAGACATACATCTATAAAGGATTCTAAACCACAAAACAGACATTTGCATAGTGAGTGTTGATATGACAGACTGGCCAGTGATGACAATGTTGTGAGAGTTCCCAGCTCCCCGGGACTCGCCAGAGAGATTAATTTTTGACAGATACAGACAGAGGTTGGTTTGGAGATATTCACTGACTGCGTCCCTAATGGCACCCTATTCCCTATATAGTGCACTACTTTTCACCAGAGCCCTATGGGATAAAGGGAATAGGGTGCCATTTGGGATGCTAGCCAATCATTGGCTTCCTCTGAGCTAGCTGTGGCTGTGACCTGACCTCGTTGAGCAGCTAATTCCAAACATTCCCCCTCACATCTCTCCCTTTGATAATTACCATTTCATCTGGGAGCCATGGGGTGGATTATTCTCTGGACAGAGAGCACAATTAGACACTATTACTGTCACAATGAATGTCTGGATGGATAGACGCCGGTAAGAGCTTTTTCTTCCTTGCTCCCATGTGTTCTGTTGATACAAAGAAAGTTAGGCTTGTCAATTCAATACCAACTATGGTTTGTTTGGTCTTGGTGAAAGACAAGGCTTGTAAAAATGAAAAGAGTTGTCTCTCTCTATTAAGAGAGGCGTACAATAGGAAAGGCCTGTGCAATTAATTGGTCAGATCAAGATGTAGATACCGGGTATGAGGCGAGCACCAGCTGGTGGCAAGAAGCTTGAAAAAATACTGTAATGTTTGGTGTCAAATCAAAATATACTGCTGCAGAAATATAGCAGCTTCATATTCTCTGTGCATTGACTTCCATTTGTTTACGGACATTATACAGCAGTGTATTATACACTGAGTGTACAAAACATTAAGAACACCTTCCTAATATTGAGTTGCACCCCCTTTTGGCCTCAGAACAGCCTCAATTCGTCTGGGCATGGACTCTACAAGGTGTCAAAAGCATTCCACATGGATGCTGGCCCATATTGTCTCGAACGCTTCCCACAGTTGTGTCAAGTTGGTTGGATGTCCTTTGGGTAGTGGACCATTCTTGATACACAGCTTGAAGAGCTTGAAAAACCCAGCAGCGTTGCAGTTAAATCTTTTGTCTTGCCCATTCACCCTCTGAATGGCACACATACACAATCCATGTCTCAATTGTCTCAAGGCTTAAAAATCTGTTTTTAACCTGTCTCCTCCCCTTTATCTACACTGATTGAAAGGGATTTAACAAGTGACATCAACAAGGGATCATAGCTTTCAACTGGATTCACCTGGTCAGTCTAAGCCATGGAAAGAGTAGGGGTCCTTAATGTTTTGTACACTCAGTGTATGTGTGTCACGCCCTGACTCAGGGGACTCTTATATGTTGAGTCAGGGTGTGTATATTCTTTGTTGTGTATGTTCTATGTTGTATATTCTAGTATGTGTGGATCTATGTTGGCCGGTGTGGTTCCCAATCAGAGGCAGCTGTCGCTCGTTGTCTCTGATTGGGTACCATACTTAGGCATCCTATTGGCACTGTCTGTTGTGGGATCTTGTTCTGGTTAAGGTTTGTTGTATCTGCCTTAGGACTTGTTGATAAGTTAATAAACATGTACGCATATCACGCTGCGCCTTGGTCTGACCCGTCCTTCAACGAACGTGACAGAAGATCCCACCAAACAAGGACCAAGCAGCGTGCCGAGGAGGAGCAGAGAGGATGGACTTGGCGGGAGATAAGAGAGGATCTGGCAAGGCAGATGGAGGCCCTGAAAGGGATCAGACCCGAGAGGCAACCCCAAGAACACTTTTTGGGGGGGGCACACGGTGTGGACGACGAGGCAGCAGGAGGCCGTGAAGGGCGGATCTGCAGGTTAGGAGAGGAGGCCACCATGTTACGGGGGCTGTTGGTTCAGAGGGAGCAGGAGTTATTCAGTCAGAGGGAGGCGCTACAGGAGGCTAAAAGGGAGAAGGAAAAAGTAGAGGCACGGCGAGAGGAGCTGGTTAGGCAGCAGAAGGAGTTGGGTTTAATAAAGGAACCCAGTCCTGCTCCTCGCACCAAGAAAGTGGTGCGTGTCGCCAGTCCGGTCCGGCCCGTTCCTGCTCCCCGCACCAAGCCAGTGGTGCGTGTCGCCAGTCCGGCCCGGCCTGTTCCTGCCCCTCGCACCAAGCCAGTGGTGCGCGTCGCCGGCCCGGCCTGTTCCTGCTCCTCGCACCAAGCCAGTGGTGCGCGTAGCCAGTCCGGCCCGGCCTGTTCCTGCTCCTCGCACCAAGCCAGTGGTGCGCGTCGCCAGCCCGGCCCGGCCTGTTCCTGCTCCTCGCACCAAGCCAGTGGTGCACGTCGCCAGCCCGGCCCGGCCTGTTCCTGCTCCTCGCACCAAGCCAGTGGTGCGCGTCGCCAGTCCGGCCCGGCCTGTTCCTGCTCCTCGCACCAAGCCAGTGGTGCGCGTCGCCAGCCCGGCCCGGCCTGTTCTGCTCCTCGCACCAAGTCAGTGGTGCGCCGTCGCCAGCCCGGCCCGGCCCGTTCCTGCCCCTCGCACCAAGCCAGTGGTGCGTGTTCCTAGTCAGGTCCGGCCCGTGCCTGCTCCTCGCACCAGACCAGTGGTGCGTTTGTCCAGTCCGGCACGTGCCCGTTCCACCGGTGCCTGGTCCGGCACCAGTCAGCTGCTCCACTCCGGAGCCAGAGCAGTCCGCTCCACCGTTGCCTGATCCAGCTCCGGTCAGCTGCGCCACTCCGGAGCCAGAGCAGTCCGCTCCACCGGGGTCCAGTCCAGCTCCGGTCAGCGGCTCCACTCCGGAGCCAGAGCAGTCCGCTCCACCAGTGCCTGATCCAGCTCCGGTCAGCGGCTCCACTCCGGAGCCAGAGTAGTCCGCTCCAAGGGTGCCTAGTCCAGCTCCGGTAGGCGGCTCCAGTCCAGATCATGACGTCAGCCCCTCTCCAGGTTTGGGGTCTCCCACACCAGGGTCCAGACAGGGCCTGGCGTATTGTGGGAGGAAGGAGAGGGGAAGTAGCGCGCCGAGGTCCAGACCAGACCAGGGGCGCAACAGGGAGGCGGAGAGTGAGAGGTCGTCACGGCCCGAGCCGGATCCGCCTCTGAGGCGGAATACCCACCCGGCCCCTACCCTGTTATGTTTATGTTGTGCGGTCGGAGTCCGCACCTTTGGGGGGTACTGTCACGCCCTGACTCAGGGGACTCTTATATGTTGAGTCAGGGTGTGTATATTCTTTGTTGTGTATGTTCTATGTTGTATATTCTAGTATGTGTGGATCTATGTTGGCCGGTATGGTTCCCAATCAGAGGCAGCTGTTGCTCGTTGTCTCTGATTGGGGACCATACTTAGGCAGCTTATTGGCACTGTCTGTTGTGGGATCTTGTTCCGGTTAAGGTTTGTTGTATCTACCTTAGGACTTCACGTTTCGTTTCGTTTGGTTTGGTTTGTTGTTTTGTCATTGTGTTGATAAGTTAATAAACATGTACGCATATCACGCTGCGCCTTGGTCTGACCCGTCCTTCAACGAACGTGACAATGTGTGTGTTGTGCTCTTAGCCTACCTGGCATCTGGCCAATAGGCTAGCACAGTATGTGGAAAATCTCTTGCAGACCCATGGTGTGTAATCGGTGCAGTCGTCCTGTCAATGCACAGCATGGTTCCACAGGATCAATGCCATTTAGGTAAAGTGTCGAGCACAGGAGGTTGGTGGCACCTTAATTGGGGAGGACGGGCTCGTGGTAATGGCTGGAGCGGAATAAGTGAAATGGTATCAAATACATCAAGTGATTACAGTATTTGGACATTTCAATGAGAATACATGCATTTGGCATAATACTGTATCATAGGCACACAGTATCAAAGAAAAACAACTGCATGAAGATTGTAGCTAGTACTTCCTTTTAATGCTTCACTCACCTTCATACTCACAGGATTTCTATGTATACACAAAACACAGGTAATGCATTCTGGAATAAATACCCCACCAAAAAATTCCTTAGGCAATGCATGACTCTGCTACTACCCAGTATCATGCAGGGGAGAATGAATGAATACTTTATTATCCCATAGAGAAATTTGCTTGGTAGCATCAAATTTTACCGGACACTCTTATCCAGAGCAACTAGGGTTAAGGGCCTTGCTCAAGAGCACGTCGACAGATTTTTCAACTAGTTGGCTCGGGAATTCGAACCAGCGATCTTTCGGTTTCTTGCCCAACGCTCCTAACCGCTAGGCTACCTGCTGCTACATGCTTGGTAACATGGATGGAGCCCTTTCCTAGCCGTTCAAAGTGGTATTAAATGACAGTGTGGCCAAGCAGACCTTCAAACCCCAGATCTGTCCAAGCTGTACTGTTGTGAGGCTGAATGATGGCTGTCCGACTTACATTAAGCTTGCAGCCCCTGCCCTGCCGCAGCATTAGCATTAGTACAAGGCTGGCTGAGAGAGAGAGAGAGAGAGAGTGTTAGAGAGAGAGAGAGAGAGAGAGAGAGAGAGAGAGAGAGAGAGAGAGAGAGAGAGAGAGAGAGAGAGAGAGAGAGAGAGAGAGAGAGAGAGAGAGAGAGAGAGAGATTAGTCTGATGGTGCAATGGGACTGATCTGCTTCTTATGAAGGTCTCCCTCTAAAGGCGTCAGTCGGCTAGGCGAACCGAACGAGTGAGCTCGCATACTCTCTTAAAAGACCTTCGCTTGAAAAACAAGCCATTTTGAGGCACCATAATAGTCAGAATTAATTGAAGATAACTGAAGAAATCTGTCATTAATTTTTACGTTTTTGTCGAGGAGATCTTAATCGCCCAATCTAACTAATATGTTTGGTGCAGTATTTCTCAATGTAAAAATGTGCATGAAAATGAGTCGTCTCTCGTTGAATGACAACATAGACTTTATTGAAGAATCCCTACACTTGACCAATCACGGACAAAGGGGCGTAGACTTCGGCTCCCGAACTTCGGCTGGCCAAAGTCCAAAAGGGAAAGAAAATGTCACCTAATGTCGTCATAATATATGCATAAACCGTTCCGAATGCGGACGCCATAAGCCAGAGACATCAAAATACATCAGAAGGACATCGTAATTTCTGCGACGACCCTGTGATATTGTTGTAATAATATTAACATTCTACTTATTGTGAGGCTGACCCTGCAATATTTTGTTGTGATATTAACATTTTACTGCATTCCGAGTAAGATCAATACTAAAATACTTTGTGAAATATATTGCTGAAGGAATATTTTATTTCTGAAGAATATGTTTGATTGGCTAAATATTTATGAAGGTTTAAGCTGTCTTGTCTGTGACAGTGAATTTAATCAGGCATTGTGTTGCACTTCTTTTGATACAGATGAAGATAGGTTCTTATATGCAATAGGCTCTTCCATGCAAAGCATTGATATTGATATTAAATATACTAGAATAGCGTGTTTTTACAAGCTTTGTAATATCAGTTATAACAGCTATCAATATCAGTTAAAATAGTAGAAAGAGTTTCAAAAGCTCATGTTCATAATACATCTTAATGCAATGTTCTCCTCAGTACTATCCACATCAACTTCTTTGAAATGGAAGCTTTCACTAATCTTTTCACACACCCTGAGGAGTTACTGGTGGGCTATCCTCTCTGCACCGCTTCCCTTCTCCCCAGCTCCTCTTCTCAGACAGACATGGTGAGTGGAGACTGAGGAGAGAGAGTTAGAGAGAGAGGGAGGTGGAGAGAGAGGGGGAGAGAGGAGAGAGAGAGAGAGGGGAGCAAGCTGAGGCCTGGAGGTCATTCACCCAGGAGTGTGAGTCCTGCCAGGGGCCTTGTAATCCAACAATCCCCTCTGCTGCTATCCCCTCCACCACCCATCTATCCTCTCCCTCCATCCCCCTATCCCCTCCACCCCTCCTCCATCCCCCTATCCCCTCCACCCCTCCTCCATCCCTCTATCCCCTCCTCTATCCCTCCATCCCTCTATCCCTTCCACCTCTCCTCATCCCTCCACCTCTCCTCCATCCCTTCCACCCCTCCTCCATCCCTCCATCCCTCTATCCCCTCCACCCCTCCACCTCTCCTCCATCCCTCCATCCCCTCCACCCCTCCTCCATCCCTCCGCCCCTCTATCCCTCCACCCCTCTATCCCTCCACCCCTCCTCCATCCCTCCACTCCTCCTCCATCCCTCCACCCCTCCATCCCTCCACACCTCTATCCATTCCACCTCACAGCCAGACCATGGCTAACTGGATCTGCTCCCTATCACAGGGCCACAGGACACCTTTCTTCTTCTCCCTCCTCCTCCATTTCCTCCTTCTCTCCATATTTTTATCGGATTTGTCATGTAGCCTGTAGACTGCTCTGTCTGGGCTCTCCCCCCTGGGATGGAGGCTGAGAGCTGAGTCTGTATCCCAAATGGCACCCTATTCCCTACCTAGTGCACTACTTTTGACCAGAGCCCTGGCTGGCCTGGGGGCTGCCTGTGCCAGGGACTCGGCCTAGAGATCCAAGGCCTGGCGCTTGCGTGGACCAGACACCCCGGTGGCCGTCTCTCGCAGACTCTAAAGGCCCACCACCTAATGGGTTTAGACAAATCTGCTAATTTGTCAACAAGTTTCTGATTTCGACAAGCATATCAACAAGCTTGTCTGTCTGGCCTGACACTCGGCTGTATAGAGTCGAATCCAAGTCAAAGCCATGTGGTTGAATTCAGACTATGAAAAAGGAACTTGCCTTCTCTCTCTGTCTGTCTCTCTATCTGCACATTCGACTGTATAGTCGAAGCCAAACCAAGTGAATGTTGACTATGAAAAGGAGCTTTGCCTCTCTCTGTCTGTCTCTCTGTCTTCTCTTCCACTACTCTCAGTATAATGGTGGTTCGGTTAGAAGCACTCCAGTCAGCTCAGGTTGAATGACTGAGGGAGTACAATCCTACATTATCCAACATTATCCTCTTGGTCTAAACAGCAAGGGATGATTCCCAGGTCATTAGGAACCACTGTGACTTACTGAAGAGTGTTGCTATTTGACTGGATAAGAAGACTAGAAGCATGCAGGTGTCGCTGACTTGCTGAGTGCTTCAAATCTTATGAATTGAACAGTAACAATTGGTTCCATAATGAGCGTTCCTTGAGAATGCCAGGTAACTCCTTCCTGTCCCTTTGTGTTGTGTTGTACAGGCCATTTATACCTGGGTGGGGTCATCCATTATTTCACTGATCGTTGGAACTTACGTCAATGTGTTCACATCACATTTACCTCCATCCATTGTGGTGATAAATATAGTGTAAGATGGGCCATTACTATATGTTTTGAGACACACCCCCTAGGGATGTAAGTAATGTTATTTGTGTGTGTGTGACTGTAACTGTACTGTGTTTCCTTGTCACATGGTCCCAAAGACAACAATATCAATAATGAAAAGTGTTAGCAGGTGCAATAATGTATTAATTTAAATTCAATTTCCTTGTATTTACACTTCATCCTTTATTTATGATTCATTTGCTTTATGATGCATTTCTAAATCACCACCAGGCACACCTCTGTTCCAATGACAAGCTGTTTTTAGAGGGAAATCAAGAAGCAGGTGTTCAATGAGTTTGTTCTGTCTCTTGTTGTTCACACAGGCTTCCTAAGCACAGGGGACCAGGCAGCCAAGGGGAACTATGGACTGCTGGACCAGATCCAAGCCCTGAGGTGGATCAAAGAGAACATTCAGGCCTTCAAAGGAGATCCAAAGAGAGTGACAATCTTCGGCTCTGGTGCAGGGGCATCGTGTGTTAGCTTGCTCACTCTCTCTCACTACTCAGAAGGTATGTATCGGGTATTTTTAGCCCCCCAAAATATTCCCTTACCTCCTTGGAAATCATTGAGATTATATTATATTGTTTGAATCCTTAAAGTCAGTGAGTACAAGTCCTTTAAAAAATTTTATGAATCATAAAATGAATCATTCTCGGCGTCTACCGTGAGACTTACACTGCAATTAAAGATTATTAATTAAATTCATATGGTCGTATGAACTTCAGCTATCATTTTAGAATGTAGGAATTAAATAAAGACCTGTGGGGAAATGTTTTATTATATTTATTGCTTTATTCGATAGATATAATTTTGTTTTCAAATAGGAATATCTCTCTCACTGAGAGGGTATGGCAGTGCCTATTCCCTATATAGTGCACTACTTTTGACCAGAGTCCTATGGTGCCTGATCAAAAGTAGTGCATTAAATAGGGAATAGAGTTCAATTTGGGATGCAGCCTATGAATGATTTAAACAGTCAGGATACACCACTATGACTTTTCAGAGAACATGTAGCATCACATTTCATCGCCACATGACAGAGATAACAACTAGAGTGTGTTCACAGGTTCACCCAAGTGTAAAATATTGCCTACCTCAGTCACTAGATATTTGTGTGACCAGCCAGAGAAAAGTGGTAGGTGGATATCAAGAATATTAGAATGGTTAACCGCCGTCACATTATAGTACATTTACATCTCTCTGTTTTTTATTATCATTAGAAAATAGTATCCTAGAAATGTGAGTGTCATTAACTGTCATAGTCGTTCTCCTCAGCCCAGTGCACAGCACAGTGTAGAGAGGCAGACAAAGTCTACGTCCCAAATGGTATCATATTCCCTATAGTGCACTACTTTTGTTCTGGTCAAAAGTAGTGCAATATATAGGGAATAAGATTTCATTTGGGACGCAAACAGAGATAGACAAATGAATAGCTAGCTGTGCGTTCTCTCTCTCGCTCTCTCACTCTCTTGCGCTCTCTCTTTCTCTGCAGCTGAATCTCATCAGGAGCTATTTGAGTAAATGACTGTGAAAACAGCATTACCTAATCAGTCTCCATAGGGCAAAACCCCAGATAGATCTTAACCGGCACATCTCGCAACTTCAGACTTTATTTCCATCAATATAAATCAATATCAGTTACGGCAGGAAATGGACATGTCTTGCACTCGTCAATGGACTTTAATTTCTCTCCATGTCCGCTGCTGGTACTGAGTGACAATAGTGAGAGTAACCTCAGGGGAAAACATCTAGTTCTGAATTATGTCCAATAAAAAACTGAAAGCAGAGACTGAAAGCAGAGAATTCTTCTTCCATCTTCGTTCTCTCAGAAGTCCAATTCAAACATTTGCCATTCATGGTCCTACTTCCTGTTTTTAAATGTGTGCTACTGTAGGTCATGTGAGATGATTAGAGGACTGTGTCTGCATGATGCCTCATTTACTAGGTTTTAGACTGGGCGCTGACACTTTTTTGAACTCAGCTTTCACTGGATATACTATCAATCAACTAGTTTTTATTTTATTTATATACACTTCCATTCAAAAGTTTGGGGTCACTTAGAAATGTCCTTGTTTTCAAAAGAAAAGCCTTTTTTTTGTCTGTTAAAATAGCAACAAATTGATCAGAAATACAGTGTAGACATTGTTAATGTTGTAAATGGCTATTGTAGCTGGAAATGGCTGATTTTTAATGGAATATCTACATAGACGTACAGAGGCCCATTATCAGCAACCATCAGTCTTGTGTTCCAATGGCACGTTGTGTTTGCTAATCCAAGTTTATCATTTTAAAAGGCTAATTGATCATTAGAAAACCCTTTTACAATTATGTTAGCACAGCTGAAAACTGTTGTGCTGACTAAAGAAGCAACAAAACTGGCCTTCTTGAGACTAGTTGAGTATCTGGAGCATCAGCACAAACCAGATGGGATGGCATATCGCTGCAGAATGCCGTGGTAGCCATGCTTGTTAAGTGTGCCTTGAATTCTAAATAATTCACTGTCAGTGTCACCAGCAAAGCACCCCCACACCATCACACCTCCTTCTCCATGCTTCATGATGGGAACCACACATGCGGAGATCATCCGTTCACCTACTCTGCGTCTCACAAAGACACGGCTGTTGGAACCAAAAATCTCAAATTTGGACTCATCAGACCAAAGGACAAATTTCCACCGGTCTAATGTCCATTGCTTGTGTTTTTTGGCCAAAGCAAGTCTCTTCTTCTTATTGGTGTCCTTTGTGTTGGACCGCAGAGTGAAGGAAAAGCAGCCGGTTGAGAGAATGCCAGGAGTGTGCAAAGCTGTCATCAAGGCAAAGGGTGGCTACTTTGAAGAATATAAAATATATTTTGATTTCTTTAACACTTTTTTGGTTACTACATGATTCCATATATGTTCTTTCATAGTTTTGATGTCTTCACTATTATTTTACAATGTAGAAAATAGTACAAATAAATAAAAACCCTTGAATGAGTAGGTGTGACCAAACTTTTGACTGTTACTGTGTATATACAGTGAGGGAAAAAAGTATTTGATCCCCTGCTGATTTTGTACGTTTGCCCACTGACAAAAACATGATCAGTCTATAATTTTAATGGTAGGTTTATTTGAACAGTGAGAGACAGAATAACAAAAAAGAAATCCAGAAAAACGCATGTCAAAAATGTTATAAATTGATTTGCATTTTAATGAGGGAAATAAGTATTTGACCCCTCTGCAAAACATGACTTAGTACTTGGTGGCAAAACCCTTGTTGGCAATCACAGAGGTCAGACGTTTCTTGTAGTTGGCCACCAGGTTTGCACACATCTCAGGAGAGATTTTGTCCCACTCCTCTTTGCAGATCTTCTCCAAGTCATTAAGGTTTCGAGGCTGACGTTTGGCAACTCGAACCTTCAGCTCCCTCCACAGATTTTCTATGGGATTAAAGGTCTGGAGACTGGCTAGGCCACTCCAGGACCTTAATGTACTTCTTCTTGAGCCACTCCTTTGTTGCCTTGGCCATGTGTTCTGGGTCATTGTCATGCTGGAATACCCATCCACGACCCATTTTCAATGCCCTGGCTGAGGGAAGGAGGTTCTCACCCAAGATTTGATGGTACATGGCCCCGTCCATCGTCCCTTTGATGCGGTGAAGTTGTCCTGTCCCCTTAGCAGAAAAACACCCCCAAAGCATAATGTTTCCACCTCCATGTTTGACGGTGGGGATGGTGTTCTTAGGGTCATAGGCAGCATTCCTCCTCCTCCAAACACGGCGAGTTGAGTTGATGCCAAAGAACTCGATTTTGGTCTCATCTGACCACAACACTTTCACCCAGTTCTCCTCTGAATCATTCAGATGTTCATTGGCAAACTTCAGACGGCCCTGTATATGTGCTTTCTTGAGCAGGGGGACCTTGCGGGCGCTGCAGGATTTCAGTCCTTCACGGCATAGTGTGTTACCAATTGTTTTCTTGGTGACTATGGTCCCAGCTGCCTTGAGATCATTGACAAGATCCTCCCGTGTAGTTCTGGGCTGATTCCTAACCGTTCTCATGATCATTGCAACTCCACGAGGTGAGATCTTGTATGGAGCCCCAGGCCGAGGGAGATTGACATTTATTTTGTGTTTCTTCCATTTGCGAATAATCGCACCATCTGTTGTCACCTTTTCACCAAGCTGCTTGGTGATGGTCTTGTAGCCCATTCCAGCCTTGTGTAGGTCTACAATCTTGTCCCTTATATCCTTGGAGAGCTTTTTGGTCTTGGCCATGGTAGAGAGTTTGGAATCTGATTGATTGATTGCTTCTGTGGACAGGTGTCTTTTATACAGGTAACAAGCTGAGATTAGGAGCACGCCCTTTAAGAGTGTGCTCCTAATCTCAACTCGTTACCTGTATAAAAGACACCTGGGAGCCAGAAATCTTTCTGATTGAGAGGGGGTCAAATATTTATTTCCCTCATTAAAATGCAAATCAATTTATAAAATTTTTGACATGCGTTTTTCTGGATTTTGTTGTTGTTATTCTGTCTCTCACTGTTCAAATAAACCTACCATTAAAATTATAGACTGATTTGGTTCTGGGTTACCAAGGTTGGCCCAGTAGCCTATCACCTGAATTGGTGTTGTGAATCGGATTTGTTGTTAGCCAGGCAGCTATGTTCCTGTATCACTCCCGTTAGCCATACCCAGGTGGCATGGAAGCCATAGCCCCTCATCGCTGCTCCCTATGTAGGACATGATCTGTTTCTGTTTCATGGCTCCACAGGCACGCCTCAGTAAGCAGACTGAGGTAAACACAGGAAGCATATGCAACATATTTAAATTCACTTCTGGTGAGTCAGGCTTTAACTGATTTCTTCATCCAAATAGCAGAGGAAATGGGGAAATAAAGCTAAATAAACCTCTGTTGCTAACTAGGCCTTGCGGGAGATGTCGGCTTCTGCGGCTTGGAAACATACACAATGATATAAATAGAACTTAGAAAATACTGGGAAAAAATGTAACATACAAGAAGTGTTCCTAGTGCGCTGTGGCCTATTTGCAGAGTGGCAGTGCCAGGCAGATCGTGAAGCTGCATGCAGCTCCAACATAATTCAGGATGAATAAGTGGCCCGAGGCCTCATTGCAGAATAAACAAATGTGTCTTTTATTTTCAGTTTGATTAATTTATTATGACCAGCGTTGACAGGATGTGGTGTCCCTGTCCCAGTCCTTAATCATCCTTTTGCTTCATCTTTTGTCAGTATAGGATAATATGCAGTCTAGATGGATCTGTGTCTGATTTGTATGGATCTGTGTGGATGTTACGGACGTAATGTGTATGTATTGGGCTCCCGAGTGGCGCAGCGGTCTATTGCACTGCATCTCAGTGCTTGAGGCGTCACTACAGACCCCCCGGTTCGATTCCAGGCTGTATCACAACCGGCCGTGATTGGGAGTCCCATAGGGCGCGCACAATTGGCCCAGCGTCGTTTGGGTTTGGCCGGTGTAGGCCGTCATTGTAAATAAGAATTTGTTCTTAACTGATTTGCCTAGTTAAATAAAATATAGCACTCACCGAAGATGTTACATCAGAATTATTTAAAGTAATACCAGAAAATACCAATTATTTCTATACTGAGTAAATACCAATGTGGCTGTTCCGGGTGTGTATGTATTATTTCAGCACTTTCATTGCTAAAAGATTTTTACATTTGTGAAAAACACCAAACACCATGTCTGAGATTTGTCGTGTCTAACATCAGTTTTCTCCCCCTCAGATCTCTTCCAGAAAGCCATCATCCAGAGTGGTACAGCTCTCTCCAGCTGGGCGGTCAACTACCAGCCTGCCAAGTACACACGGATGCTGGCTGAGAAGGTGGGCTGCAACATGCTGGACACCATCGACCTGGTGGAGTGCCTCCAGAGTAAGAACTACAAGGAGCTGATCGAACAGAACATCTTACCCGCAAAGTACCACATCGCCTTCGGCCCCGTCATCGACGGCGACGTCATCCCGGATGACCCTCAGATCCTCATGGAGCAGGGCGAGTTCCTCAACTACGACATCATGCTGGGGGTCAACCAAGGCGAAGGGTTCAAGTTTGTGGAGGGCAGCGTGGACAGCGAGGATGGCATCTCGGCCAACGACTTCGACTTTGCCGTGTCGGACTTTGTGGATCACCTTTACGGCTACCCGGAGGGCAAGGACACGCTAAGGGAGACCATTAAGTTCATGTACACTGACTGGGCCGACAAGGAGAACCCCGAGACACGGAGGAAGACGTTAGTCGCACTCTTCACCGACCACCAGTGGGTGGCTCCGGCCGTAGCCACAGCGGACCTCCATGCCCAGTATGGTTCACCAACATATTTTTACGCCTTCTACCATCACTGCCAGAGCGACATGAAGCCTAGCTGGGCTGACTCGGCACATGGGGACGAGGTGCCCTATGTGTTCGGGATCCCCATGATCGGACCCACGGACCTGTTCAACTGCAACTTCTCCAAGAACGACGTCATGCTCAGCGCAGTGGTTATGACCTACTGGACTAACTTTGCCAAGACAGGGTAGGTTGTCCAATTCAGTTTTTCTACTGTATGTCAGATTGTTTATTTGAAGTGGATAAATATCCGACATGGATCGAGAAGACACGTAGCAAGTTATGGGAGCATAGCTTCAACTACACTGAACAAATCAGTGCTTCTATAAGTATTGTAAATGCTTTGGTTTTCATTAAGGCTTTGCAGTTTGCAAATATCACTTGATATTTGGATCACGTCTTTGTTTCCTGAACCCTGGGATTAACCAGGTAGCAGGATGTTTGCGACCCAGTCACACTGAAAATTCATTTTAAGGTGAATAAATACATTATTGAACAGCTTCATAGGCTGTAGCATTCCCTCCCCCAGCTCTCCGGCTTGGCTAGCGTCCACCTGATGCCAGTTCAGCAGGGGATAGATTGGCAACGTTATTGGCATGGGGAGGCTCTTTTAGTCTGAGTGTTTTTTGCTTTCCCGTAGTGCTGCTTCAAACAAAGCAGGAACCCAAAGCAAATTCATCGCTTCGAGAGTGTCCGTTTTTCACAAGAGTCTCTCCAACTGCAGGCAAATACTCCCGTTGCGATCCTCAATTTCCTTGCTAGATTGAGGGTTATCCAGAAAAAAAGCTCCCAACAACAGACAGGGGATTCGGAGGGATGAGAGGCATATCATTAACTACTCATCTCAGTGCTTTAATGTGTGGTAATATACAAAATAGAAAAGTACAATGCACAGGGAAGCGTTCTTCTTATTCGTAGTGGATACAGGACTGAACAATGAGTGAGGCGTGTGTGCATGTGTGCGTGCATGCCTGGGTGTGTGTCTGTATTCATGCGTGTGTGCTTGAATGCGTGTGTGTTGTTTCTTAGTATACACTGCACATGCAGGCTATAGTCGAAACTAAAAATGAAGACAGCTGGGAACACATGGCAGACTGGAAAAGCAGATTTTTCAACAGTCATCTGCAAAGAGAGGCTTTGTGTCAAACAGAGGGAGATAGGCTTGAATACATTTGTGAGCATCTGAGTAGATACATGCAAGTATAATGTGCAAGCCACCCCCCCCGGCGAAGAGCAGAAGCTGGGTTTATTTAAATCTGTGACTTTGCTATTTCTATAAACCTGCGACGACAAGTCTCTTAGGAGGTGTAGACTAGCCCTCCATCTGAATGTACTTCTGTTATCACACAAAACAGATTGACAGCATGGTGGAAGCATATGTTTTATGGACCAACGCTTTCCACCTCTGTGTTATCTTCCTCTTATGAGATACATGTGAAGAGCTTGCTAAGTATTTATCAGTCCGACAAGCACGGGACGTCTGGAGTGTTGTCTTTATTGCAAGTCTTTGTCGGTGAAAATTGTATATTGTTACAGCAGGCGCTTCCATATGCTTCTATCAGGGCTACAGTCCTTAAGTGATATTGTACTGGGTTCCACATGTTTGAAGGAACATATGCACATACACTATGTATGGAACTATTACTAGACAGTCACCTGAATCCATTTCAGGGAGATTAGCTTAATTTACCAAGAGGTGACATTTTGACAGTGTAAAACATGTAAAATGGGAAGATGTTACTAACAAATACTGTAGTGTTTTAAAATATTCAGCAAAGCACTAGGGTTTGACATAAATATAGGTTAAAAGTACTGTGAGCAATATACCCATTTTGGTAACATCTTTGCAATTGTATTATGGTGAATGTGGCCCATGATGTTCAAAGAGTGATACAACCAAATGTACAGGTTCTCTCAAATAGAATGAAATAGCAAAATGATACAAGGTTAGCTTTGTATTGAATAATAGCATATTGAATCAGATCTAATTGAATCCTGCTCTCCAGGGATGCACAGACATACACCAATTTTTTCTCTCTCTGTCCCCCCTTCCATTTACAAATGAATGACATACTTAGATCCTGCTGTAATCGGTAATGACAGGATTAAACAGTGCTCCATCAGCCGGAGATACTGTCATGCTGGATTAGCCAGTAAAATATCTCCTGATCCCCTGAGACCACTGTTATCTAGTAGGCCACCTGATGGACGGACGGAGCTGTAATAAAAGCAGCCTTCTCACAGTCTCTCTGTACTGTAAGAGCTCGTTTTGGAAGCAGAGCAGACCCCTGGGTACATACCTATTTTGACGTCTATCAAATACATTTTAGCATTGGCACTAGTCTGCCTGGAGTGCCAGGTGGGCGGGGTTTGCCGTTTTCTGCCTATTCAATCGGTTTCATTGGGTCAGGCATGCTAAATCAAAACCAGCTAAAGTATTTGAAATGATTTCAAATACTATTTGAACCCAGGTCTGCATCCGAGCTCATCTTGAAAGGTCTGATGGGTCCTGAGTGTCCCCTGGTGCCTGAGTGCAGTGCATGACTCAAGATGAGGCCTTTCTTTCTGTTCAGCATTCAGCTGGACATTCCCCCTTCCCTTTCCATTCCTCTTACCCTTCCACTCACTCGACAGTGTCAGGCTCCAAGGTTGTCGTCTCGACTGTACTCCTCGCCTCTGTCTCCCTTCGAAAGTTAATGAAATCACAGTCACAATGTCACAGGAGAGTTGCTTGATTCCAACACTGAGGCTGTCCACTATAACATCTACTTCACAATGTCAATGGGAGAATAAAAAGCCTGCGTTACAGAAAAATGTTAACATGATCTAGGACATTGGGACATTTCATACTATTACACATTTTTCCTATGAATCACAGAGGTGTTTGTTATGAACGTTAAAATGGGGGCACAGGATATGCTTTGTATTAATCAATTATATGAGTCTTGTAACTGTACAGTAGGATGACTCAGCTCTAAAGTGAATCTAATGGACAGTTTTAGTGGCCATTTTGTGACTTCATCTTCTTTTTACTTTAATGAAGATTCCCTTGAGTAGGCTTAAAGAAACACAAAAAAATTATTACAGAGTTAATAATGACCACATTGACTCACTTGGGAGGAATATAACATAACACTTCTTTCTAGTATATTTTAAATATTTTGGGTCAATCATTTTCAATTTCACGAGCATTGACTTCACAAGCCTAGAGATAAAATAGTGCTTTGGTGGCAATTAATCAGAATACTGCCCTTTTCTCTTTTTCTGTCTTTTTTAAACCTTTTGTAGAATACGGTCCTGAAAAGAACAATTGTATAATACATTCGTAATTACAAATGTTTTTTATCTTCTCTATTTCAGAGATCCAAACCAGCCCGTTCCTCAGGACACCAAGTTCATCCATACAAAACCCAACCGCTTTGAAGAGGTTGCCTGGTCGAAGTACAACCCCAAGGACCAGCTCTACCTGCACATCGGCCTGAAACCCAGGGTCAGGGACCACTATCGGGCCACCAAGGTAGCCTTCTGGCTGGAACTAGTTCCACACCTCCACAACATAAACGAGTTGTTCCAGTACGTATCCACAACGACCAAGATACCGCCGCAGGACACCACCCCGTTTCCTTACACCAAGCGTTTCCCGGGCAATCGGCCATCTACCACCCGCCACCCTGGGGTTCCCTCCGCCAACACCAAGCAGACCACCGACCAGCGGAAAGGTGAGGACCTCACAGACGAATCAGCAGTGGTTATCGAGACTAAACGGGACTATTCCACAGAGCTGAGCGTCACCATCGCCGTGGGAGCCTCGCTGCTCTTCCTCAACATCCTGGCGTTCGCGGCACTCTACTACAAGAAGGACAAGCGGCGGCACGAGTCAAACCGGCGCGGGCCGAGCCCACAGCTTAACTCCGCCGGGCCAGCCAACGCGGTGGCCAACGCCAATGACATCGCCCACTTGCAGAACGAGGAGCTGATGTCCCTGCAGATGAAGCAGCAGCAGCAGATGGATCACGAGCACCACCACGAGTGTGAGTCGCTCCAGGCCCACGACACGCTGCGCCTCACTTGCCCGCCCGACTACACCCTCACACTGCGTAGGTCGCCAGACGACATCCCCCTCATGACGCCCAGCACCATAACCATGATCCCGAACTCGCTGGCCGCCATGCAGCCACTTCATAACTTCAACACGTTTGGCGGCAGTCAGAACAGTACCAACCTGCCCCATGGACACTCCACCACCAGGGTATAACTCTATGTGGAGAAGACAGAGTCAAACGTCTATGTGGCCTGGCCTATGTTGGACAAACACTAAGAAAAGCGAGAAGAGTGACTGACTGTGTTTCACACAGAACTCATCTCAGTGGATGAGATGTTATTTTGCTACCATGCCTTCTTGAACAGTATATCAAAGTCAAATATGAACTTCTAATGACATGTTTGAAAAGTGAATGTTACTATAGTAATACTGTTTTTGGAGCGAAGCTTCTCGAATGAATCGAAGAGAGTTTTACCAAAAAAACAACAAGTGGAATCATCTGCTTTAGAATGCTTGAATAGACAATACAAAACATGAAGGGTTACAGTGATGACAAGGATTACTCAAAAAGCTTTTTGTGCCATCATGTACATCATAGTACAAAAACACACAATTGTACAGTGAAATACCACTCTACTGCATTGGTAAAGTATGACAGACTAATCATGGGCACTGAATTTAAAACTCCCCCCAGCCTGAAATGTATTTATGAAAACTTTGTAAAAAACTAAAAACAGTATATAGTTGTGAGTAAAAAATAAACAAAAAAGAGTACTTTAAAGAGCTTATATTGTTGTTTGAGTTTAACTATGGCTTTTCCAAGCGTGTTCTTTCTGTTGAGGTGTGTGTAAATAAACAGTATCAATCATTATCCATTTTTTTGTATTAAAATCTGTTGAATTGTTTTCACAGCAGCAGAAAAAAAGTGCAAACACTATCCATTTTGGGAGCATACTGTGCATCGTCTAGACAACCATTATAACGTCCTGTGTATCTTTTGTATCCATTTCTGACACAATGCATGTCTGAGAACTGCTTTATAATCTACATTTTCAGACAGCATTCTGATTCTGTCTCAAAATGAGGTTTGATAGTGAGTCCCTTTTTTTGTCACCTGATTCATCTCGTTCTGCTTTTAATCATTTTGTTTGTAGGGTTTTTATGTCTAGCAACAATCTCACCACTGCCTGAGCTTCAAATGTGACCAGCAATGTATTACTTAGAAAAAAGGCAGTGGATTTTGGTATCAATATTAGTTGGATATGTTTGTAAAGAAGTATATGTTAGATATTTCAAATTGTCATATGCTAGCAATATGTAAAGTATTGTGCCAGGCTTTTGATATGTTGGGTTACTACTACATAAGTGAATGAGTGTAAATAATAAAAATGATAAATGATATTGATATTATTAATAATAACAATTATAAGTACAATAAAAAGTCAACATTAACCCAAATTCTTTCAGTTCTGCATCCTATTACAGAAAAAAACTAAAGCAAGTACATATAAAAAGGTTTATAATAATGCTACATTTATAAATTTAATGAAAGATATATCCTTACCATTGGTCCATCAACTGTCAAGATACCAAGGGTTTTGATGTAGGATTTGAAATGATTTAGTTTGTCTGATATTGTTTGCGGTTTTGCCTTAAGTGATAGATGATATTTCTGGCTGGACACCTGTATAAAGATTTTCTGCAACATTTTTAATAAAATATCACAGTATTTTCTAAAGAAAAGCTTCATGGAATTTTTTTTTTTATGTGTGTGTGCCAGTCTGTGTAACAAATGTTAGATGATATGCAGGATTTGGAACATGTGCTATTGAATAAGACTCCTTGTTCATTTGCTATCAAAGACAATGAAGACATGCATTTCCATATAAATGGATATACTGTATCTTGTTGCAATTCCGTCCTTTACTCCTATTCACTTTGTGCAGATGCACTCTTCAAGAACCACATGACGTTATCAATTAAGAGTTGGCAATGGCAATTTAACAACCGAAACTTTAAAAATGTTAAATTGGAATTTGCAAATAGTTTAGCCAAGCCAAATCCACTGACTTGCAGACTTGATAAATTGCCACTCTGCTCAGTAAGGGGAAAGAAAAAACAGGCACACGTATGAGCTGAATTGCCAAGTGTGTAGCTGCATTGGGTTTGCAGGGTCTCTAGTGGTATTTGCATACAAGGGTTTGCATCCTGTATGGTGTAAAATTGCTTTGCAATGCTGTCCCTCCCTCCTTCCCACGGTCAATGTATTGATCTCTCTTTCAAACAACCCAAGCAAATTAGCTTTTCACTTAAAACTAACTTGACAGCAGGAAAATCTTTAATAGTTGTTTTACAGTTACTGGGGCGAAGTAGATGTCTCTATACAACATTTGATGACCTACAGTGTATAAGGCCCAGATGCAAGAGGCTGGGGGAGAAGAACATCGTTGTCATTATGAGGCAGAAGAAAAAGTGCCAAGATCATTTCATATATGTTGTCTTCATTATCTTCACCCCCTGTCTGGTCTGGTTATGTCTCAAACTACATGTTAAAATATTTATCTTAAGACAACCAATGAAAACACAGGACCATGCATGGAGTGTGTCTGTAGAGTAGACCAGGGCTCCGTTCCAAATTACACCCTATTCCCTTTACAGTGCACTACATTTGACAAGAGCCCTATGGCCCTATAAAGTGAATAGGGTGTCATTTTGGACGCTCAAACAGCTCTTCTTCTTAATTGGCATGTTGTTTATGCTAGGGGTAATGGTGTGGGGTTCACTGAGCATGAATACTCCAGACTCGACTGGAAGTTAATTAGCCGGCTACAGAGTTCCATCACTCAGCTCAGAGGCAGCTCAGCCTGGGACATGCTCAACTCGGTCCTACCACTGTCTGTCATTCAAGTCCCTCGGCTCTCCAAGCAGCCATTACCGAGCGGTATCGATCGCCGCGGTGACAAGGTAGCGAACCAAATAAAGAGTGGGCAGGAATGAGGAGGGTTGGACTCTGACCCTGACCAGCCTATAGCTCGCTAGTACACAGCTACTGATACTACTACACCCTCCCTTCACATTACTGCTGTGTGTGTTTTTTTTTATTCTAACCATGAATTAAGATGCAGGTAAATACCCCTTGCATCGAAGTCAGTTGATTGCATTCCCTCTCTAGGTGGCAGGACCCTAATAGATGAATATGAAATCTTCTGAGCCAATATATATGCTGAACAGTTAAGTGGAGAGGAACTCTCATCTGTGTGTGGTGCAGACCTGACTGGCTGCTAAGGTAATGATAATGGCCTAGAGAAAATTCCCTTTTACTTTTTCACGCTTTCACTTTGAGAAAAATAGTGTCCTTTTCACCTTCTCAGTACTTGCCAATAGTTTTCAAATCAGTTGTGCAGAGAGAGAGAGAGAGACATATGGAGCTATTTCAGTGCCAACATTAATTTTATTTGGATTCCATAATGTCAATTTTATATTAGGATATTGAATTAGAATTCCATAATTTAGAATATGTATTAAGATATTGAATTAGAATTCCATACTTTTGAATTTGTATTAGGATATTGTAGTTGAATTTAAGACTTTGAATTTGTAATGCACAAATGTAATCATTGAATTCATAAATTGAACTTGTATTTCAAGATTTAAAACTGAATGGAATGAATAACAGAAAAAGACAGGAACCTTCCAGCTAGCCATGATTGGCTGAGATAATGGATGGGCTGGACATGCCAAGAGATGAGTTCAGATTGGTCTGCCATGTAGCACGCTTCTTTCTATAACGTAAACTGCTCAGTATGTGTAGATAATCTTTGCTACCACATATTTTTTTGAAATATATATCGTTTGCCATGGAGAACTGTGTTGCTACTGCTCTAAACAACATTGCTGCCCAGAATTTAGCAGGCGCTATTGACAAAGATCAGTGGGAAACAAAAACATATGGAAATGTCTGCTCTACCCAAAATTACAACCAAATAATTGCAGCCTTACCGCAAAAATGGAAGAGGAAAGTGGAAGGGGGAGAAAGTAAGGAACTTGTCTGTTGGCCTTGCATTAAATAACATAATTGGTTAAAGAAAACTGTGATAAATAAAAAAGTATACCAGTTTCATTTAAGGACCAAAGGATTGACAGCCGTCCCATATAGATTACAAAATAGTTGGGAAGAAATTTTTGACGTACCGATCCCATGGCATAGTGTTTATGAGCTGATATGCAAAACGACACCGGATTCAAAACTTAGAATCTTTCAATTTAAATTATTATATAAAATTCTTGCTACCAATAGAATGTTATTTATATGGGGGATACAATCTTCCCAGCTCTGCAGATTTTGCTGCGAAGAGACAGAATCATTAGATCATTTGTTTTGGTACTGTCCATTTGTAGCTTGTTTTTGGACACAGGTTCAGGAATGGCTAAAGGATTGCAATATTTACCTGGAGCTAACCTTGCAGATAGCATTACTGGGTGATCTGAAAAGTCATTGTCAATCGATCAATAATATAATAATACTTTGGAATATTTACAATCTGTAGAAACAATGAGAATAGAAAGGTTCAGAACTTTTGTAAAACATCACAGTACAGTTGAAAAATATATGGCAAATAGAAATCCTATATGGATGGTGTTAAGAGATAGATGGGTGGTGTTGAATGGAGTTGAAGGATGGGACTAATAACAACTAACAACAAGATAACTAATAATGTAAGCATACTGTGTCCATAATAAGTATATAGGTTGTAGGTTGGGAGCTTTTGTGAAAGAGCACAGTTAGAAAGATATGGCATATAGTGGCGCAGTGGTCTAAGGCACTGCATCAAAGTGCTAGCTGTGCCACTAGAGATCCTGGTTCGTATCCAGGCTCTGTCGTAGCCGGCCGCGACCGGGAGACCCATGGGGCGGCGCGCAATTGGCCCAGCATCTTCCAGGGTAGGGGAGGGACTGGCCGGCAGGGATGTAGCTCAGTTGATAGAGCATGGCGTTTGCAATGCCAGGGTTGTGGGTTCGATTCCCACAGGGGGTATGAAAAAAAAAATGAATGCACTAACTGTAAGTCGCTCTGGATAAGAACGTCTGCTAAATGACTAAAATGTAAATGCATATACAGTGGGGAAAAAAAGTATTTAGTCAGCCACCAATTGTGCAAGTTCTCCCACTTAAAAAGATGAGAGAGGCCTGCAATTTTCATCATAGGTACACGTCAACTATGACAGACAAAATGAGATTTTTTTTTCCAGAAAATCACATTGTAGGATTTTTTATGAATTTATTTGCAAATTATGGTGGAAAATAAGTATTTGGTCAATAACAAAAGTTTCTCAATACTTTGTTATATACCCTTTGTTGGCAATGACACAGGTCAAATGTTTTCTGTAAGTCTTCACAAGGTATTCACACACTGTTGCTGGTATTTTGTCCCATTCCTCCATGCAGATCTCCTCTGAGCAGTGATGTTTTGGGGCTGTCGCTGGGCAACACGGACTTTCAACTCCCTCCAAAGATTTTCTATGGGGTTGAGATCTGGAGACTGGCTAGGCCACTCCAGGACCTTGAAATGCTTCTTACGAAGCCAGGATTATTGTCATGCTGAAAGACCCAGCCACGTTTCATCTTCAATGCCCTTGCTGATGGAAGGAGGTTTTCACTCAAAATCTCACGATACATGGCCCCATTCATTCTTTCCTTTACACGGATCAGTCGTCCTGGTCCCTTTGCAGAAAAACAGCCCCAAAGCATGATGTTTCCACCCCCATGCTTCACAGTAGGTATGGTGTTCTTTGGATGCAACTCAGCATTCTTTGTCCTCCAAACACGACGAGTTGAGTTTTTACCAAAAAGTTATATTTTGGTTTCATCTGACCATTTGACATTCTCCCAATCCTCTTCTGGATCATCCAAATGCACTCTAGCAAACTTCAGACGGGCCTGGACATGTACTGGCTTAAGCAGGGGGACACGTCTGGCACTGCAGGATTTGAGTCCCTGGCGGCGTAGTGTGTTACTGATGGTAGGCTTTGTTACTTTGGTCCCAGCTCTCTGCAGGTCATTCACTAGGTCCCCCCGTGTGGTTCTGGGATTTTTGCTCACCGTTCTTGTGATCATTTTGACCCCACGGGGTGAGATCTTGCGTGGAGCCCCAGATCGAGGGAGATTATCAGTGGTCTTGTATGTCTTCAATTTCCTATTAATTGCTCCCACAGTTGATTTCTTCAAACCAACCTGCTTACCTATTGCAGATTCAGTCTTCCCAGCCTGGTGCAGGTCTACAATTTTGTTTCTGGTGTCCTTTGACAGCTCTTTGGTCTTGGCCATAGTGGAGTTTGGAGTGTGACTGTTTGAGGTTGTGGACAGGTGTCTTTTATACTGATAACAAGTTCAAACAGGTGCCATTAATACAGGTAACGAGTGGAGGACAGAGGAGCCTCTTAAAGAAGAAGTTACAGGTCTGTGAGAGCCAGAAATCTTGCTTGTTTGTAGGTGACCAAATACTTATTTTCCACCATAATTTGCAAATAAATTCATAAAAAATCCTACAATGTGATTTTCTGGATTTCTTTTTCTCAATTTGTCTGTCATAGTTGACGTGTACCTATGATGAATATTACAGGCCTCTCTCATCTTTTTAAGTGGGAGAACTTGCACAATTGGTGGCTGACTAAATACTTTTTTCCCCACTGTAGAAGCAAACCGGATGGACATCATGAAAATGATCGGAGAGGTTGAGAGTAGAAGAAGTTCAGGAGAAAAAACAAACAAAATATAATTATTGTAAAATTGAGTGTGTCCATAAAATGTATATAGTAAGTATAAGCTGGAAATAGAGGCCTAAGCATTGTTGTTCACTAGTTTACTCCAATTAGGGAAAGGGTGTTGGGGTTGGAAAGTAATAAAGGGGAATATATTTAAAAAATATATATATGTATGTGTATGTACAGTATGTATGTTTGTATAGTGCAACCAACATCTCTTCAGGTTGAATTAACAGTAGGTTTACCTGCTACTTCTGCTTTTGTTTTTCAACATAAAAATATTACAATATTAATATCAAAAATAAAGTGCAACCAACATCTCTTCAGGTTGAATTAACAGTAGGTTTACCTGCTACTTCTGCTTTTGTTTTTCAACATGAAAATATTCAATATTAATATAAAAAATAAAGTGCAACCAACATCTCTTCAGGTTGAATTAACAGTAGGTTTACCTGCTACTTCTGCTTTTGTTTTTCAACATAAAAATATTACAATATTAATATCAAAAATAAAGTGCAACCAACATCTCTTCAGGTTGAATAAAGAGTAGGTTTACCTGCTACTTCTGCTTTTGTTTTTCAACATGAAAATATTCAATATTAATATCAAAAATAAAGTGCAACCAACATCTCTTCAGGTTGAATTAACAGTAGGTTTACCTGCTACTTCTGCTTTTGTTTTTCAACATTACAATACAAATACAGTATTAATATCAAAAATAAAGTGCAACCAACATTTCTTCAGGTTGAATGAGCAGTGGATGAACCTGCTACTACTCTCATTTTAATAAACAAACAATATTCAACAAAAGATCAAGTGTAACCTACTAGGCTACTCTTCAATGACTACAGATTTTATTTTTTAAATATCAACTGATCAACATGATCTGGCCGCAGAACACTTCTCTGTGCGTTCACTATGTCGCCAGCAGTACTAAAAACTCGTTCTGCTGGCACACTGGTGCCTGGAATGCACAGGTACCGTTTAGCAAGGGTGGAAAGTACAGGTAGCTCTTTCTCCTGAGATCTCCACCACTTCATAGCATTTTCAGTCAAAGGCAACGCATCTTTTGCTCGGTACCTTAACACCTCTGCTCTGGCTGTCTCGCTTGTGGATTTTCTTTCTCTTTGGGTGAAGGAATCGCCAAACAGCGCATCTAAGGCTTTCTTCTTACAAGGAGGTGACTCATTTGGAGCTACAATATAAGAAATATATTTCAAAATATAGTCATGTTTCTCATTAATACAAAACAACAACAATCTTTTATTGGTATCACATGAAACACACCTGTGGTCTCTTCATTGAATCCTGACAGCTTTGTGCTTGAGCTTCCCTCGTCTTCCTCCTGATTTCCCATTGCTTGCATCTATTGATGTAAGAATGTGTGAACTGTTCAAATTTCTGCTCTGTAATACTGCACACATAAATTTAGAGGAAGATAAAGAACAGATGAGATTTGAGAGAGGACAAATGAAAGGGGGAGAAGAGAAAAGAGCAGAGGAAAGAGGAGAGAAGAGTTACCTGGTGGGACACTTCTGCCTCAAAAACCAGTTTTGTGTAGACCTGTTCTCTGTCCTCTTTTTTCCAGGTAGGGCAGTTCTTTAAATCGCGGGTCCAACGCTGATGCTGTTTAAAGAACAAGAATATTGCATTCATTGCATTATTAAATTAAGTTGACCTGAAATTGCAAGTGATGACCTCCTCCTCATACACAAAATAATCAGAAGATTAAACTTTAGTATGTTTAAAAGAAATGTGGCACAGTGATGATGTAAAGCCACCATGAACTAAGAATTGTATTGCAGATATCTTGTTTACTTTTCCATATGAAAAAAACAACTCAAATTCAAACTTGAAAACGCAAAGGTGTGGCATTTTACAAATTAATACAGTCTAATAACCTAAAATATTAACCAAGTTGATTTTAATTAAGACTCCAAATTAATTACCTATGTTGAGAGCATCTTGGGTGCCTCTGTAGCGTGTGGAGAGGTCACTGGCCATCACCCTCTTAATCTCTGCAACCAGGGTTGAGTCGTCTTCGCATGGCTGTAGGTGTTTCAGCAGTTTTGCTTGAAGAGGAGCAATTACAGAGAGAGTTGGCTGGTCTTCTTCACACATCACTGTGGTTGCCATTTTGACAGGACCCATCAACTGAACAATGTCATCCATGTTGGAAATATCACTCTCACTCAGCGTGCCTACATCTGTGACCCCCTTTCGTAGATCCTTGGACATCAGAGTTGCACATTATAGCTGGCTGTTGTTCCAAAAAAACGTTCAAGCATTTCGAATGAACTGTTCCATCTGGTGATTATGTCTTGGATCAGTTTATGTTTTGGTAAATCCATCAGAGTTTGTTTTTCCTGTAGGGCGTGACATGCAATCGGGCTGCGGTGAAAATATCCAACAATTTTTCGCACTTTCCCCAACAACCTGGAAGCACGGTCCACCCCCAAACCCTTCTGCGAGGCAAGGTTGAGTGTATGTGCGAAGCAGGTAATGTGACTGAACTGGGGCTTCTGCACCGGCCACAATCATATTCCTGGCGTTATCTGTGTCGATGGCAGGATTCTTGTCGTAGATTTTCCACTCCATGCAGGCTTCACGCAGTAAAGCGCCAATATTTTTACCAGTATGGGCTTCATTTAAAACTCTGGTTAGCAATGTGATGTGATGAGAGGTAATTGTCACACACCCTGATTTGAGCATGACGTCCAGCCATCTGTCGTTATCAGCTACTCGTTCAGCTTGAGAAAGTGACAGCTTCACATCATTCTTAGTACTTTCGTACAATGCAGGAATAACCTTTTCTGAGAAGTGTGGTCGGCTTGGTATTGTGTACCTTGGCTCCAATGTTTGAATCATTTAACGGAATCCCGGATTTTCAACCACACTGTAGGGTCGCATGTCTTTGCAGATAAACTTGGCAATTGTTGCCGTGATGTTTTTGGCCCGAGCTGAGTTTTGGCCTAGTCTCTGACTAAACATGCAGGCGAGACCTGAGGCTTCTGCAGAGTTGACTTTACCTTTCGCTGCTGTAGCAGCGGGAACGCTGCAAGAGGTGCCTGGACGGTCGGTGTTGTGTGAAATCCCATGGCGCCTTAGTAGGTGGTTGGAGAGATTTGTCGTGTTGCCGTTGTACTTTACTTGACCTTTACATATCCTACAAACAGCGAGCGACTTATTTAGAACATCTCCGTCTTTGCAAAAGCCAAAGTGTTTCCACACACTGGACCGCAATGGTGGCTTGATAATTTCTCGCTCGTCGGCTTCTCCTCTGTCGTCCGCCATGCTATGTTTTGTTGTCTTTGCGCCTTTGCGCTGCTGCTGGCGCGGGGCGATGACGTCACGGATAGGCAGACTGAATCGAGCAATGTTTAAAGCCTTTATCATTAAAAGTGCTAAGAAAAAACATCCATATAAAGTATGACGTGCTTAAATCCAATGGGTTATTTCCTAGTATCGATACAATCGATTTATTACATTTTAAAACGATGTTAGATTGATATATGTTGTCCAAAAGGCCAACTCGCTGAGCACAGATCGATGTAGTTGGATCATAGGAATATAAATCGATACATCGATGTAGTAGATGGATCGTTACACCCCTAATATATATATATATATATATATATATAAACATGGGGGATTGGAAGTGATGCAGACAATTACATTGATGGAAGTTACAATCTATCTGCAATATTAAACTGATCTACCAACCACCCCCCAAAAAAAAAAAAAAGATCAGTGGGAAAAAGTTGTGATGTACTAGTTTTTGCACATGGTCAGTGTGAACCGTGGTGTCTTGACACAACAACTGGCCAAATAAGCTGTAGCTAGCTACAAAGCAAACGGAAAAGACACGCTGCCGTGAAGTGCTCATCCATGTATACCGGTAAGAGTCTAGCTACATTTTCAGATATTATACGTTTCTAATTTGTCAGAAAGTCATTTTCATTGCAAGTTAAAACGTACTGTTAGCTAGCTAGCGAACGTACGCTTGCTGGCTCGCTAGCTAGTTAGCGTTACGTGTATGATCTGTGTAGTAATATTATTTGTATCTCAGAAATTTGCATTACTAATTATAGCTTAATGTTAGCTAGTTAGCTAATGTTGAACCTAGTTGGTTAGCTTTAGCTACCTGCAGATTCATACTCCAAGCATTTCATGCATGGTGGCTAGCTATGACAATCCGTTTGTACTGTAGCTATGGGTTGGGATTATGGTTCATTGTTTAGCTAGCTAGCTACATGTCTAAACAAAAGACTCTACTTTACCAGATGATCACATGACTCATCAAGTTAGCCAGGTGTGTCAGGGGGTGATTACGGCCATCTATTGTATTTCATGAACATGTGTACATGTCTAGACACTTATGACCCATGCACTTAGCTAGATGAGGCTGGGGGGTGGTTATAGCATTTCTTTCATATGACCCATCAATTTAGACATGTGTCTAGGTAAGCATCATCTAATAATTATATCATATTTATACAATATTATTAGATAAAGTGTATTTTTACCTGGAGTTTTTCCTTATTTTAGGCTACTATTTTCACCACTTTTAGTCTTGAAATCATTGGTTTTTTACTACACTACCTTACTCACTCTGTTTAGCACATGGCCTCCGCTATGATGATCACAGGCCGTGCAAGATACGTGTGAAGGAAATGTCCCAAAACCCCCCCGCTATTTGGCCTCCATAAGAATATAATTGAATAGCCCTGTCATAGCCATTCTAAGGATAGCCTTTCCACTCCATATTTCATCTTGCTCTTGTGACTGACTGGGTTCGAACCAGGTCTCCTGCATGTTACAAGACTGTGCTAGCCCACTTAGCACCCCCCTTTGACCTCCTTCTTGAAAATACCCATCCAAGTCACAGGACCAATGCCAAGGCTTTAGCTCAGCAGGCTAACACAGTCTTAACCCAGTCAATCACGTTACCCTTATAATGACTACCCTTGCCGGAGACTTGAAATGATGTCTTCCGGTTTCTCATCACATAAGCATGGATCACCAAACAATGCTCTTTTGATGAGTAACCTTGAAGACTTTTATTAATGTAGCAAATGGGATCTGTGAAACTCACTCATCAGCCTGAAGCGTCACCCCTTGGCTTTTTTCAACAGCGTGGTGGGTTGGAACTCTTCAGGAGGGTGGTCAGCCATGTGTTTGCGACGCAGAGAGAAGCGGTACTCGATAATCAAGCAGCGTGTCATCCTTTACATTAACTTTTCTTTATAGGCTTTAGCTAAGTGGGCTAACACAATCTTGTGGTATACAAGAGACCTGGTTTTGAACCCAGTGAGTCACACGTTTAAATAGGGAGTGGAAAGGCTATCTAAGTTTTTTTTTTGTGACACTCCCTTCCAACCTGTCCTGCGTGGCCTGTGATCATCATAGTGGGGAACAGAAGGCATGTCCATGTTCCAGAAAGTCTTAGCTTTCAGGAATGGGGTCATAAAATCTTACAGCCAAAATGGTGCAAACACTAGAACCAAATTCATCTGAATATTTTTTAGGGATCATGCCACATTGGCTTCAGAAACCACCAGAAGCTTCTGTTTGCCTTTCCTGGCTGGCAATGTACCAGGATGTTGTCTCTGGTTTTGAATCTGAATTTAGAGAACTGAACTTGAAAACTGAATCTGAGTGCATCTGAGAAGTTGAATATATACAGTGGGGGAAAAAAGTATTTAATCAGCCACCAATTGTGCAAGTTCTCCCACTTAAAAAGATGAGAGAGGCCTGTAATATTCATCATAGGTACACGTCAACTATGACAGACAAATTGAGAAAAATAAATCCAGAAAATCACATTGTAGGATTTTTAATGAATTTATTTGCAAATTATGGTGGAAAATAAGTATTTGGTCACCTACAAACAAGCAAGATTTCTGGCTCTCACAGACCTGTAACTTCTTCTTTAAGAGGCTCCTCTGTCCTCCACTCGTTACCTGTATTAATGGCACCTGTTTGAACTTGTTATCAGTATAAAAGACACCTGTCCACAACCTCAAACAGTCACACTCCAAACTCCACTATGGCCAAGACCAAAGAGCTGTCAAAGGACACCAGAAACAAAATTGTAGACCTGCACCAGGCTGGGAAGACTGAATCTGCAATAGGTAAGCAGGTTGGTTTGAAGAAATCAACTGTGGGAGCAATTAATAGGAAATGGAAGACATACAAGACCACTGATAATCTCCCTCGATCTGGGGGCTCCACGCAAGATCTCACCCCGTGGGGGTCAAAATGATCACAAGAACGGTGAGCAAAAATCCCAGAACCACACGGGGGACCTAGTGAATGACCTGCAGAGAGCTGGGACCAAAGTAACAAAGCCTACCATCAGTAACACACTACGCCGCCAGGGACTCAAATCCTGCAGTGCCAGACGTGTCCCCTGCTTAAGCCAGTACATGTCCAGGCACGTCTGAAGTTTGCTAGAGTGCATTTGGATGATCCAGAAGAGGATTGGGAGAATGTCAAATGGTCAGATGAAACCAAAATATAACTTTTGGTAAAAACTCAACTCGTCGTGTTTGGAGGACAAAGAATGCTGAGTTGCATCCACAGAACACCATACCTACTGTGAAGCATGGGGGTGGAAACATCATGCTTTGGGGCTGTTTTTCTGCAAAGGGACCAGGACGACTGATCCGTGTAAAGGAAAGAATGAATGGGGCCATGTATTGTGAGATTTTGAGTGAAAACCTCCTTCCATCAGCAAGGGCATTGAAGATGAAACGTGGCTGGGTCTTTCAGCATGACAATAATCCTGGCTTCGTAAGAAGCATTTCAAGGTCCTGGAGTGGCCTAGCCAGTCTCCAGATCTCAACCCCATAGAAAATCTTTGGAGGGAGTTGAAAGTCCGTGTTGCCCAGCGACAGCCCCAAAACATCACTGCTCTAGAGGAGATCTGCATGGAGGAATGGGACAAAATACCAGCAACAGTGTGTGAATACCTTGTGAAGACTTACAGAAAACATTTGACCTGTGTCATTGCCAACAAAGGGTATATAACAAAGTATTGAGAAACTTTTGTTATTGACCAAATACTTATTTTCCACCATAATTTGCAAATAAATTCATAAAAAATCCTACAATGTGATTTTCTGGATTTTTTGTTCTCATTTTGTCTGTCATAGTTGACGTGTACCTATGATGAAAATGACAGGCCTCTCTCATCTTTTTAAGTGGGAGAACTTGCACAATTGGTGGCTGACTAAATACTTTTTTTCCCCACTGTATATGGTTGATAAACTTGAAATTATCGTTTGTAAACTTGATACACACTGAATATATAAATATTCAATTTAAATATTTAATTAAATTGAATTTTAAAACTGAATGCAATACTTTCAAACCATGAAATACAAGTTCAATTTATTATTTCAATGATTCAATTTGTGCATTACAAATTCAAACATATTACATTCAAATCCTAATAAAAATGTATAATTATGTAATTGAAATACAATTTCTATTAGAGAGAGAGGGCGCGAGAGAGAGAGAGAGAGAGAGAGAGAGAGAGAGAGAGAGAGAGAGAGAGGCGCCGAGAGGGCGCGCGAGAGAGAAAGAGAGAGAGAGAGAAAGGAATTTGCAGAATTGATTTCTGGGTAACACTTTACTTGACACCCAGTGTCATAAAACATTAACAACTGACATAACTTGTCATAACCTGTCATAATATGGTCATAACAGTGTCATGACATATATTTACACCTGTTGTGACATACAGCGAAGTCGGAAGTTTACAAAACACCTTAGCCAAATACATTTAAACTCAGATTTTCACAATTCCTGACATTTAATCCTAGTAAAAATATTGTCTTAGGTCAGTTAAGATCACCACTTTATTTTAAGAATGTGAAATGTCAGAATAATAGTAGAGAAAATGATTTATTTCAGCTTTTATTTCTTTCATCACATTCCCAGTGGGTCAGAAGTTTACATACACTCAATTAGTATTTGGTAGCATTGCTATTAAATTGTTTAACTTGGGTCAAACATTTTGGGTAGCCTTCCACAAGCTTCCCACAATACGTTTGGCACATTCCTCCTGACAGAGCTGGTGTAACTGAGTCAGGTTTGTAGGCCTCCTTGCACGCACACGCTTCTTCAGTTCTGCCCACAAATGTTCTATAGGATTGAGGTCAGGGCTTTGTAATGGCCACTCCAATACCTTGACTTTGTTGTCGTTAAGCCATTTTGCCACAACTTTGGAAGTGTGATTGGGGTCATTGTCCATTTGGAAGACCCATTCGCGACCAAGCTTTAACTTCCTGACTGATGTCTTGAGATGTTGCTTCAATATATCCACATAATTTTCCTTCCTCATGATGCCATCTATTTTGTGAAGTGCACCAGTCCCTCCTGCAGCAAAGCACCCCCACAGCATGATGCTGCCACCCCCGTGCTTAACGGTTGGGATGGTGTTCTTCGGCTTGCAAGAACCCCCTTTTTACTCCAAACATAATGATGGTCATTATGGCCAAACAGTTCTATTTTTGTTTCATCAGACCAGAGGACATTTCTCCAAAAAGTACGATCTTTGTCCCCATGGGCAGTTGCAAACCGTAGTCGAGCTTATTTATGGCGGTTTTGGAGCAGTGGCTTATTCCTTGCTGAGCGGCCTTTCAGGTTATGTCGATATAGGACTCGTTTTACTGTGGATATACAGTGGGGAAAAAAGTATTTAATCAGCCACCAATTGTGCAAGTTCTCCCACTTAAAAAGATGAGAGAGGCCTGTAATTTTCATCATAGGTACACGTCAACTATGACAGAAAAATTTAGAAAAATAAATCCTGAAAATCACATTGTAGGATTTTTAATGAATTTATTTGCAAATTATGGTGGAAAATAAGTATTTGGTCACCTACAAACAAGCAAGATTTCTGGCTCTCACAGACCTGTAACTTCTTCTTTAAGAGGCTCCTCTGTCCTCTGACCACTCGTTACCTGTATTAATGGCACCTGTTTTAACTTGTTGTCAGTATAAAAGACACCTGTCCACAACCTCAAACAGTCACACTCCAAACTCCACTATGGCCAAGGCCAAAGAGCTGTCAAAGGACACCAGAAACAAAATTGTAGACCTGCACCAGGCTGGGAAGACTGAATCTGCAATAGGTAAGCAGCTTGGTTTGAAGAAATCAACTGTGGGAGCAATTATTAGGAAATGGAAGACATACAAGACCACTGATAATCTCCCTCGATCTGGGGCTCCACGCAAGATCTCACCCCGTGGGGTCAAAATTATCACAAGAACGGTGAGCAAAAATCCCAGAACCACACGGGGGGACCTAGTGAATGACCTGCAGAGAGCTGGGACCAAAGTAACAAAGCCTACCATCAGTAACACACTACGCCGCCAGGGACTCAAATCCTGCAGTGCCAGACGTGTCCCCCCTGCTTAGCCAGTACATGTCCAGGCCCGTCTGAAGTTTGCTAGAGTGCATTTGGATGATCCAGAAGAGGATTGGGAGAATGTCATATGGTCAGATGAAACCAAAATATAACTTTTTGGTAAAAACTCAACTCGTCGTGTTTGGAGGACAAAGAATACTGAGTTGCATCCAAAGAACACCATACCTACTGTGAAGCATGGGGGTGGAAACATCATGCTTTGGGGCTGTTTTTCTGCAAAGGGACCAGGACAACTGTTCCGTGTAAAAGGAAAGAATGAATGGGGCCATGTATCGTGAGATTTTGAGTGAAAACCTCCTTCCATCAGCAAGGGCATTGAAGATGAAACGTGGCTAGGTCTTTCAGCATGACAATGATCCCAAACACACCGCCCGGGCAACGAAGGAGTGGCTTCGTAAGAAGTATTTCAATGTCCTGGAGTGGCCTAGCCAGTCTCCAGATCTCAACCCCATAGAAAATCTTTGGAGGGAGTTGAAAGTCCGTGTTGCCCAGCGACAGCCCCAAAACATCACTGCTCTAGAGGAGATCTGCATGGAGGAATGGGCCAAAATACCAGCAACAGTGTGTGAAAACCTTGTGAAGACTTACAGAAAACTTTTGACCTGTGTCATTGCCAACAAAGGGTATATAACAAAGTATTGAGAAATGTTTGTTATTGACCAAATACTTGTTTTCCACCATAATTTGCAAATAAATTCATTAAAAATCCTACAATGTGATTTTCTGGATTTTTTGTTCTCATTTTGTCTGTCATAGTTGACGTGTACCTATGATGAAAATTGCAGGCCTCTCTCATCTTTTTAAGTGGGAGAACTTGCACAATTGGTGGCTGACTAAATACTTTTTTTCCCCACTGTAGATACTTTTGTACCTGTTTCCTCCAGCATCTTCACAAGGTCCTTTGCTGTTGTTCTGGGATTGATTTGCACTTTTCGCACCAAAGTACGTTCATCTCTAGGAGACAGAACGCGTCTCCATCCTGAGCGGTATGACGGCTGCTGTCACGATCGTTGATGAACGGGACGGTCCAAGGCGCAGCGTGATATGCGTACATGTTTAATAAATATCAAACACAACGACAAAATAACAAACAAAACGAAACGTGAAGTCCAAGGCAGCACAACACAACATACCTTAAGACAGAACAAGATCCCACAACCCACTAGTGCCAATAGGCTGCCTAAGTATGGTCCCCAATCAGAGACAACGAGCTACAGCTGCCTCTGATTGGGAACCACACCGGCCAACATAGATCTACACGATCTAGATAAAAACATAGAAAATGCAACATAGAACATACCACACAGAAAATACACACCCTGACTCAACAAATACGAGTCCCCAGAGTCAGGGCGTGACAGTACCCCCCCCCCCCCAAAGCTGCGGACTCCGACCGCACAACATAAACATAACAGGGTAGGGGCCGGGTGGGCATTCCGGAGGCGGATCCGGCTCAGGGTGTGACGACCACTTACTCTCCGCCTCCCTGTTGCACCCCTGGTCTGGTCTGGACCTCGGCGCGCTGCTTCCCCTCTCCTTCCTCCCACGAAGTACCAAGCCCTGTCTGGACCCTGGTGTGGGAGACCCCGAACCTGGAGAGGGGCTGACGTCTGGGTCTGGACTGGAGCCGCTGACCGGAGCTGGATCGGGCACCGGTGGAGTGGACTACTCTGGCATCCGGAGTGGAGCCGCTGACCGGAGCTGGACTGGACCCTGGTGAAGTGGATTGCTCTGGCTCCGGAGTGGAGTAGCTGACCGGAGCTGAACTGGGCACCGGTGGAGCGGACTGCTCTGGCTCAGGAGTGGAGCAGCTGACCGGTGCCGGACCAGGCACCGGTGGAACAGGCACGGGCCGTGCCGGACTGGACACACGCACCACTGGCTTGGTGCGAGGGGCAGGAACGGGCCGGGCCGTACTGGGAACACGCACCACTGGCTTAGTGCGGGAAGCAGGAACGGGCCGGACTGGACTGGCAACACGCACCACTTGCTTGGTGCGAGGAGCGGGATTGGGTTCCTTTATTAATCCCCGCTCCTTCTGCTGCCTAACCAGCTCCTCTCAACGTGCCTCTACACTTTCCTTCTCCCTTATATCCTCCTGTAGCGCCTCCCTCTGACCGAATAACTCCTGCTCCCTCTGAACCAATAGCCCCCGTAACATGGTGGCCTCCTCTCCTAACCTGCAGATCCACCCTGTCGCAGCCTCCTGCTGCCTCGTCGTCCACACCGTGTGCCCCCCCAAATTTTTTTTCTTGTTGTTGCCTCTCGGGTCTCCTTCGTCGGCACTGTTGGCACCGTTTCTCCTCTCCTACCTGGGCATCCTCCTTCATCGCCTTCCGGTAACGGACGGCCTCCTCCTCCGTAATTCTCCCCCAACCGAGGAGGACATCTACTAATGTAACCTCCTGTTGAATTCCCGGCGTTTGCTCCTGAACACGCTGCTTGGTCCTCGTTTGGTGGGATCTTCTGTCACGATCGTTGATGAACGGGACGGACCAAGGCGCAGCGTGATATGCCTACATGTTTATTAAATATCAAACACAACGACAAAATAACAAACAAAACGAAACGTGAAGTCCAAGGCAGCACAACACAACGTACCTTAAGACGGAACAAGATCCCACAACCCACTAGTGCCAATAGGCTGCCTAAGTATGGTCCCCAATCAGAGACAACGAGCTACAGCTGCCTCTGATTGGGAACCACACCGGCCAACATAGATCTACACGATCTAGATAAAAACATAGAAAATGCAACATAGAACATACCACACAGAAAATACACACCCTGACTCAACAAATACGAGTTCCCAGAGTCAGGGCGTGACAGCTGCGTGGTCCCATGGTGTTTATACTTGCGTACTATTGTTTGTACAGATGAACGTGGTACCTTCAGGCATTTGGAAATTGCTCCCAAGGATGAACCAGACTTATGGAGGTCTACAATTATTTTTACATTTACATTTACATTTACGTCATTTAGCAGACGCTCTTATCCAGAGCGATTTACAAATAGGTGCATTCACCCTATAGCCAGTGGGATAACCACTTTACAATATCTTTTTTTTTTTTTTTTTTTTAGGGGGGTGGGTAGAAGGATTACTTTATCCTATCCCAGATATTCCTTAAAGAGGTGGGGTTTCAAATGTCTCCGGAAGGTGGTGAGTGACTCCGCTGTCCTGGCGTTGTGAGGGAGCTTGTTCCACCATTTTTCTGAGGTCTTGGCTGATTTCTTTTGATTTTCCCATGATGTCAAGCAAAGAGGCACTGAGTTTGAAGGTAGGCCTTGAAATACATCAAATTAACTCAAATTATGTCAATTAGCCTATCAGAAGCTTCTAAAGCCGTGACATCATTTTCTGGAATTTTCCAAGCCGTTTAAAGACACAGTCAACTTAGTGTATGTAAACTTCTGACCCACTGGAATTGTGATACAGTGAATTATAAGTAAAATAATCTGTTTGTAAACAATTGTTGGAAAAATTACTTGTGTCATTCACAAAGTAGATGTCCTAACCGACTTGCCAAAACTATAGTTTGTTAACAATACATTTATTTGGAGTGGTAGAAAAACGAGTTTTAATGACTCCAACCTAAGTGTATGTAAACTTCCGACTTCAACTGTATATTGCGTTATTTTATGGCTGGTTATGACACCTACATAAGAGTTTCAAAACCCACATCAGTCAAAAAGAGGGTGTCTTGTCCTGCTCCTGAAATCTGCTCCTGCATTCATCCCAGTCATCAGCAATAGAGGTAGGTGAATGTCTGACATCAATGTGTGCGCAATTACAATTAACATGGTCAATCAAAAAAGAATATATAACATAAACATACTGTTGACATGTAGGTTATTGTGTAATGTAATGTTTTGCCTTGTGTGGTAGGTTATGTGGGTTTTGACACTCTTTTGTAGGTGTCATAACCAGCCATAAAATAACGCAATATATGTAACAACAGGTCTAAATATATGTGTCATGACAGTGTTATGACCATATTATAACAGGTTATGACAAGTTATGTCAGCTGTTTTGACATATTATGACATGGTTATGACCGTGTCATAACGTGTTATGACGCTGGGTGTCAAATAAAGTGTTACCAATTTCTTTCCTTATGTAAATTGATTTTTTCTATATTCTATCACTGCAGCTTCTGTCATAACAAACACACTCATACCCCCACAGAATAACCATTTGCTGACTGCTGCTGTTTGATGACTCAGATAGTAATACATCAGGTGCCTGCATGTGTGTGTGTGTGTGTGTGTGAGGGTGCGTGTGCGTGTGTGCATGTGTGTATGTATGTGTGTACGTGTATGCGAATGCATGTGAATGGTGTGTGGGTGTGCAACATTTTTAATTGGCATTTGCATGTGTTTCTGACTAGTATGTTGTCTTAATTTTTAAATCTGGAGCATTGTAAACGAATGACACACCCTGATAGCTTTGGCTGTCTCATTGGTGCCTTCCAGCTTGTCTGTTGTTATCTTCCTTGCTGACAGGCCTCTGAGGACACAGAATGCACTACATTGATGTAGACCTTGATGTAACTGGATGTGGTGTCATTCCAAGTAATATCGAAAGACACATAGGCCTTTATGTTCTTTCTTTAGTTTGCCGTCATTCACCATTATATATTCTGTACGTTTCCATACAGTAGTGTGACTGTGCACTCACAGGTGAATGAAACAAGTCCTGTTTGTGTCCAGTACAGTTTTCCTTTATAAACAATATGTGTGAGCCTTGGCTCAAGGATGTCTCTTGTGATTCACAGCTTTGTTACTGAAAGGATACAGTCATGTCTACACAGTAGCTTCTGATTTCCAGTTGTATTGATTTGCTTGGTAGGAAATAGTGAGGTTGAGCAAATACTTTTTGCAGGACATTTTGCAGAACAATTACCACACAGCTGGACTAGTGAGAGATTGAGCATGCATCCCAAATGGCATCCTATTCCCTATACAGTGCACTACTTTTGATGAGAGCGTTGTGGGTCCTGTGCAAAAGCAGTGGGAATATGGTGCCATTTGGGACGTAAAGCTCTCGGCATCTGGACAGACAGCCTCCTTAATGTAGCTCGTTCCTCTCAATGGTTTACTTTCCCACCGTCTCCTCAGAGCAACGTTTGACTAATACCAGTCGATTAAATAATGTACGTACATAGCAAATTCGGAGAGAGAGAGAGAGAGAGAGAGAGAGAGAGAGAGAGACAACAAAAATATAATATACAACAAAAATATACGCCTTCAAAATGGGGAAACACTGAAACAATACAAACGCACCCTAAGAACAAAAAAGGAACAGCACATTAGAAATCAGCTGGATGTAATTGAGGAATCCATAGAATCAAACCACTTCTGGGAGAATTTGAATAAATTTAACAAACCTCATAATGAGGAATTGGCTATCCAAAATGGGGATATGTGGAGAAATCACTTTGCAAACCTCTACAGCAGGGTTCTTCAATTCCTGTCCTGGAGGGCCGAAACACTTCTGTTTTGTATTCCTACCTGGTAGTTAATTGCACTCACCTGGTGTCCCAGGTCTGAATTAGCCCCTGATTAGAAGGAGAGGATGAAAAACAGAGGTGTTTCGGCCCTCCAGGACCGGAATTGAAGAAACCTGCTCTACAGCAATATAACAAAAAGATATACAAGAAAAAGAAAAAATTACAAATCCTTGAATCAGCAGTCAAAGACTATCAGAATCCTGTGGATACTCCAATTACAGAACAATAATTATTGGAAAAACTTTGCACTCTCCAACCCAAAAAGGCCTGTGGTGCTGATGGTACTTTAAATGAAATGATCAAATATACAGACCACAAATTCAAATTGGCTATACTCAACCTCTTCAACATTATCCTAACTGCGGGTATTTTCCCAGATATTTGGAACCAAGGATTGATCACACCAATATATAAAAATGAAGACAAATTTGACCCAAATAATTACAGAGGAATTTGCGTTAACAGCAACTTGGGGAAAATCCTTGATGAACACAACGTCCTAAGCAGAAGCCAGATTGGATTTGTAAAAAATTATCGTACAACAGACCACATTTACACCCTCCACACTCCAAATTGACAAACAAGTAAACCAAAACAAAGGCAAAATCTACTCGTGTTTTGTAGACTTCAAGAAAGCATTTGATTCAATTTGGCACAAAGGTCTTTTTTACAAACTAATAGAAAGTGGTATTGGAGGGAAAACATATGATGTTATTAAATCAATGTAGACTAAAAACAAATGTGCGGTTAAAATCGGCAACAAGCAAACAGACTTCTTCTCTCAGGGACGTGGAGTGAAACAGGGCTGCCCAATAAGTCCAACACTATTTAACATCTACATTAATGAATTGGCAAAAACATTAGAAGAATCAGCAGCACCTGGTCTCAGCCTACACAACACTGAAATCAAGTGTCTGCTGTACGGAGATGACCTGGTGCTACTGTCTCCCACTAAGGAGGGGTTACAGCACCATCTAGATCATCTGCACAGGTTCTGCCAGACCAGGGTCCTGACCGTTCATCTAAAAAAAACGAATATAAAGATATTCCAAAAAAGGTCCGGAAATCAGGATGACAAATATAAATTCTATTTGGAAACAGTTCTATTAGAACACACCAAAAATTACACGTATCTAGGACTAAATATCAGCAACACAGATAGCTTTCAGATGGCTGTGAATGAGCTGAGAGACAAAGCAAGAAGAGCATTCTATGCCATTAAAAGGAATATTAAAATCGAAATTCCAATTAGAATCTGGCTCAAAATTGTCCAATCAGTTATAGAACCAATTGCTCTATATGGCAGCAAAGTTTGGGGTCCGTTCTCTAATACTGAATTTACCAAATGGGACAAACATCCAATCGAAATACTGCATGCAGAGTTTTGCAAGACTGTATTGCAAGTGCAAAGAAAAACTCCAAATAACGCATGTAGAGCAGAATTGGGCCAATACCCCCTCCTTATTCGAATAGAAAAAAGAGCCATCAAATTTTACAACCATCTAAAAACAAGTGACCCCAAAACATTCCATCACACAGCTCTACTATGTCAAGAGATGAAACAAGAGAAGAGTCCCCTCAGCCAGCTGGTTGTGAGGCTCAGTTCACTAACCAAAACAACCTCATAGAGCCTCAGGACAGCACTCAGAAAATCTGGCCCAACCAAATCATCACAAAGCAAAAAGAAAAATATATCACCTATTGGAAAGATACCACAAAAAATCAAAGTAAACTTCAATGCTATTTGGCGCTAAACAGACAGTACATGGTGGCAGACTAGGTACAGACTCAGTGAGCACAGTCTATAGAGACCGGTCGTCACAGGCAAACCTGGCTGCCCAGAGAGGACAGGCTGTGCTCACTCTGCCCCCAGGGAGAGGTAGAGACAGAGCTGCATTTCCTATTACACTGACAAATACTCAGACCTAAGAGAATATTTATTTCCCAAAATTATCATTCAGTACAAAGAATTTGAAACTATAAAAGAGGAAGAAAAAATCTAATATTTATTGGGTGAAAAGCCAAAATGTGCAATTTTGGCAGCCAACCTGCCACAACCTGAGGGACAGCCAGTGAAAAGTGTAATGTAATGTCAATAATATTTCCTGTTTTGTTTTGGCTTTCATACCATGTTATGGTTCCTCTCAGTCATGTTGAGACTGGTCGACTATTATTGCTTTAATGTATTGTTATTCTCATTAATATTGTTGTTATAGAGAGAGAGAGAGAGAGAGAGAGAGAGAGAGAGAGAGAGAGAGAGAGAGAGAGAGAGAGAGAGAGAGAGAGAGAGAGAGAGAGAGAGAGAGAGAGAGAGAGAGAGAGAGAGAGACAGAGACAGAGACAGAGACAGAGACAGAGACAGAGACAGAGACAGAGACAGAGAGACAGAGAGAGAGAGAGAGAGAGAGAGATAGACAGAGAGACAGAGACAGAGAGAGAGAGAGCGAGAGAGAGAGAGAGAGAGAGACAGAGAGAGGGAGAAAATGAATGAGAAACACTTTTTTAGGGGGGATGAAATATAATTATGTAATTGGAAGTGTGTGACTACACAGCACAGATGCAGTGCCATCTTGTGTGCTAAGCTGTTCTGTCATGGACCTGATCCAACTTTACGCCTTAGCGGATGGCAGACATGTGTGAGGCTTTACAGAGAGATAGACTGCATTATTATGATTAGCTCTTCCATTTCTATAGTTGTCGGAATAATTGCATCTGCTCTTGAAGATATCTTTCTGAGCAGCCTGGTGTCATAGACTAGACGTAACATAGTTAACGTAAATTACACTAAACTTAAATTGGACTGAACAAAACTATAAATGCAACATGTCAATGTCGGTTCCATGTTTCATGAGCTGAAATAAAATATCTCAGAAATGTTCCATACGCACAAAAAGCTAATTTACAGTATCTCAAATTGGTTGCACAATTTTGTTTACATCCCGTTAGTGAGCATTTTTCCTTTGCCAAGATAATCCATTCACCTGACAGGTGTGGAATATCAAAAAGCTAATTAAACAAGTTTTGAGGGAGCGTGCAATTGGCATGCTGACTGCAGGAATATCCACCAGAGCTGTTCCCAGAGAATTTTATGTTCATTTCTCTACCATAATCCGGCAATGACGTTGTTTTAGAAAGCCGGACTCACAACCGCAGACCACGTTTAACCACGCAAGCCCAGGACCTCCATATTCGGCTTCTTCACCTGCAGGATTGTCTGAGACCAGCCACCCGGACAGCTGATGAAACTGTGGGTTTGCACAACCAAATAATTTCTGCACAAACTGTCAAAAATCGTCTCAGGGAAGCTCATCTGCGTGCTCGTCTACCTCACCAGGGTCACCAGGGTCTTGACCTGACTGCAGTTTGGCATTGTAACCGACTTCAGTTGGAAATGCTCACCTTCGATGGCCACTGGGACACTGGAGAAGTGTGTTCTTCACGGATGAATCCTGGTTTCAACTGCACCGGGCAGATGGCGTCGTGTGGGCGAGCGCTATGCTGATGTCAACGTTGTGAACAGAGTGCCCCATGGTGGCGGTGGGTATATGGTATGGGCAGGCATAAACTACGGACAACGAACATGATTGCATTTTATCAATGGCAATTTGAATGCACAGAGATACCGTGACGAGATCCTGAGGCCCATTGTCGTGCCATTCATCCACCACCATCACTTCAGGTTTCAACATGATAATGCATAGCCCCTGTCGCAAGGATCTGTACACAACAAGCTGAACATTTCCCAGTTTTCCATGGCCTGCATCCTCACTAGACATGTCACCCATTGAGCATGTTTAGGACGCTCTGGATCGACATTTACGACAGCGTATTCCAGTTCCCGCCAATGTCCAGCAACTTCGCACAGCCATTGAAGAGGAGTGGGACATCATTCCACAGGCCACAATCAACAGCCTGATCAACTCTATGCGAAGGAGATGTGTTGCGCTGCATGAGGCAAATGGTGGTCACACCACATACTGACTGGTTTTTCTATCCACGCTCCTACCTTTTTTTAAAGGTATCTGTGACTAACAGATGCATATCTATATTCCCAGTCATGTGAAATCCATAGATTAGGGCCTAACAAATGTATTTCAATTGACTGATTTCCTTATATGAACTGTAACTCAGAACAATCTTAGAAATGTTGCATGTCGTGTTTATATTTATGTTCAGTGTAGTATAATATGTTTGATATGGTTACATAAGACATAATGTTGGTCGGGGTGGATGGGTGGCAGTATAATGCCAACAGTGTTCGAATCTCATCACAGACAACTTTAGCATTTGAGCTAATTAGCAACTTTTCAACAACTTACTACTTGTTAGCTACTTTGCAACTACATGGCATGTTAGCTAACCCTTCCCCTAACCATAATCTTACCCCTTTTAGCTAACTCCTAACATTAACCCTAACCTTAACACTAACCCCTAACCCTAACCAGCTAGCTAACATTAGCATTAGCCACCTAGCTAACGTTAGCCACAACAAATTGGAAGTTGTAACATATCATACATTTTGCTAATTTGTAAGACATTGCACGTTTTGCAAATTCACAACATATTGTACAAATTGAAATTCATAACATACTGTACAAAATTGCAAGAATGTGAGTTTCTCATTAGATGAACCTCTTGTTGTTGTTTTGTGTGTGTGTGTGTGTGTGTGTGTTTTGTGGTATTCCTTTGTGTCCCTTTTGATTCTTAGATACAGCATTTAGAAAAAATTTAGATTATGCTTAGCCATTCAAACAATAACCATTGAACTTTACACATCAGTCAAACGTGTCTTAATATAGGTTTAATTGTGACAGAAACATTTAAATCACTAATGATGTGATCAAAATCAACTACATGTATAAGTGCACATAAAATGCACACACTGAAGTACAAACGGGTCGCCAGCGATTATTTTTGCCCTATCACTTTCCCCGGTGAGATAAAATGGCGGCTATGATTTATGTTGTATCTCAGGATGACAAGAGCACAGCGAACAACTTTTCAGTGGCCTAGCAGATGCAACAGAAAATTGGGTTACTCACAAAATGCAAAGGGTTCTGTCTCAGGCTAACAAATTCAATCAGTCATTCCTTCCTGCGAGGTCATTTTAATAATGCGGGATGACAGGGTGCTCTCTGGCCACACAAAATGTCATCTTTCCTCAGCCTCTTTCGGGAATTCAAAAGCGTTTTCTTTTTTTCCCTAACTGGTGTGTAATCTGTGGATGATGCATGTTGCTGGATATTGGTGTGAAATCGAGGCGTTTCTTTCACATATTGAAAAACATATTACTGACAATGACGAGCATATTAATTCAAACCTTCACTATAGTATCATTTCCATACAAATTATGGGTATTTATTGTATTATTATCTCCATTAAAATGTCAATATCTGTTCATTTTTCTCAAATGTAAAATGGATATGGAATTGAGCAAATGCAAGGCAGTCAGTGATGATCTGTCTAAGGGCTTACCTCACAGATCAAACATAATTGAACAGCTACAGGGATTCAAAGCTGCCCTATGCTACTGGTCTCGTTGAGCAATCTAATTAACACATTTTGAGCTACTTTGCAACTACTTAGCATGTTAGCTAACCCTTCCCCTAACATGAATCTTAACCCTTTTAGCTAACCCTTCCTCTAACACTAACCTTAACCCTTTAACCTAACTCCTAACCTTAACCCTAACCTTAACCCTAACCCCGAATCCTAACCCCTAGCCTAGCCAACCATGAACTACTGTATTTTTGGCCTCGAGAGGTATTTAAATTAGTCTTGTGTACTTTAGAATTCTGGACACTTCAACATTTGCTTAATGTAGGCTTCCGCACCAAGGGACAGCTCCTTCACAGAAACTCAGTTACTGTGGTACTCAAATGCCTGTAGTGGATTAGCTTCATAATGGTGTATGGAAACTGGAATACCTCATTGTTCCGATGAAGGGGTAATGCCACAATTGCAGGTATTACAATGGTATTTGTCATGGTCTTACAGGCTAACATATCTCTCCTCTCTGTGTGTGAGGCTTGGGTGTGAATGAATGATATTGCACTTATTTTCACATCGTATTTGCTATGTTTTTATAAAATCTGATAGACCATGCTCTCAGTGACTGACTTCAATTTGCAGGATCAGAAATCTGTAATTACCTGGCTTCGATCCTCTTAGGGATCCTAAAGATTATGCTGCACACAGCCTATACTACACACAACAGTCTCTCTCTCTCTCTCTCTCTCTCTCTCTCTCTCTCTCTCTCTCTCTCTCTCTCTCTCTCCTCTCTTTCTCTCTCTCTCTCTTCCTCTCTCTCTCTCTCTCTCTCTCTCTCTCTCTCCATAGAGGGAGTAGTGTGTTTGTGAGATTAGAATAGCTTTCTTTCATTTCAAAGGGCCAAATCTATTGCTGTAAAATTGGCTTTTGTAAATAAGAGGCTGTATCACGCAAGTTACATTCGCTACAGTTGTTCCATTCTACTCTATTACATTTAGGGGATTAGATTATTTTCTAGGGACGGGGTGTCAAACTCATTCCATGGAGGGCCTAGTGTCTGCAGGTTTTTATTTTTTCCTTTCAGTTAATAAGCCCTAGACAACCAGGTGTGGGGAGTTCCTTACTAATTAGTCACCTTAATTCATCAATCAAGGGAGAAGTGGAAACCCGCAGACACTCAGCCCACCATGGAATGAGTTTGACACCTGTGTTCAAGGGCTTCCGTTCAACAGTAGCTTTAGTTGAATGTTCTAAGTTCTAAATTCTATCACAGTAATTGAAAGCTACATGTCAACATGGTTACAGCTATTACTTGGTTTATGGATAGTCTATTTAAAATACAATTGGCATTCTAGTCGCAGAGTGCTGAGTAAGGCCTCTGACCCTGTCAATAGACCGATGGTATGGTCACATGTAACAAGTAATAAGGAGAACAACTTCCTAAAAAGAAAGGAAACACACATGACCAAAACAGATGTTATGCTTTTTTTTCTCCTTTAAAAAAAAAAAATATATATTTGGCAGACATACTGTATATTCCACTGAATCTCATTCAAATTGATATGTTGTATACCCAACTAATATTTCAGCGTTCCGATTGCAGGAGTACATGCAGACCGATATATTTATTAGACACTAAGTTGGTTTTAATATTCATACTGAACAAAGATTAGGATTGAGGGAAACATTTTGCATTGCTATGTCAAAGGTGGAGGAATACATGCATTATTAAATCCCCCCAAAATGAAATGTTAATCTCCTCTACTTTTCTTTACGATTGAACGTTTAGGAGTTTTAGGATGGGTTAATGAGCGCATTGAAACCCCCTAGCAAGGACATTATCATCTAGAGCTCTTCTTCTCACCCACAGAACTATCCTGTGGTTAATGGGGTCATCCGTAATTATTATGCCAAGAATGTAACGCCGTGCCCCTTCCTGTGACTCCAGATAAAGAGAGAAGAGCGAAGCAAGCAGCAATCCAACAAAATTATTTGAAAGGTTCTTAACAGAGGACAAAGTTGTTGTATCTCTCTTTCTCTCTTTCTCTCTCGCTCTCTCTTCACCTGAGGCCCATGTTCTCTATTCTAAATGGACAACATTATCATGCAAGCGAGCATCCCCCTTAGGATGCCAAGGGATCCTAATCAGGGCCAGGTAAAGACCTGTCAAAGTGAGAGGAAGACGGGGAGGTAGTGACAGCCGGAGGAGATTGTATTGATTTTCAGTTCACCACCTCCCGGTACGTGTTTAATGTACACAAAGCTCCTGTATTATGCAGTAGGAAACAAATGGCAGTAACGAGGCGCGAGGAGGCAATAAACAACACTGTCTCACAGGTATACCCAATAAATGAAAAGTGCTAACCCAACATGAATTGAAAGTAGGTGGATGTATGAATGTACAGTACCAGTCAAAGGTTTAGACACAGCTACTCATTCCAGGGTTTTTCTTTATTTCTACTATTTTCTACATTGTAGAATAATAGTGAAGACATCAAAACTATGAAATAACACATGGAATTATGTAGTAACCAAACAAGTGTTAAACAAATCAATATATATTTTATATTTGAGATTCTTCAAATAGCCACCCTTTGCCTTGATGACAGCTTTGCACACTCTTGGCATTCTCTAAACCTGCTCCACCTGGAATGCTTTTCCAACAGTCTTGAAGGATTTCCCACATACGCTGAGCACTTGTTGGCTGCTTTTCCTTCACTCTGCGTTCCGACTCATCCCAAACCATCTCAATTGGGTTGAGGTCTAATGTTCATTGCTCGTGTTTATTGGCCCAGGCAGGTCTCTTCTTCTTATAGGTGTCCTTTAGTAGTGGTTTCTTTGCAGCAATTCGACCATGAAGGCCTGATTCACACAGTCCCCTCTGAACAGTTGCTGTTGAGATGTGTCTGTGACTTGAACTCTGTGAAGCATTTATTTGGTCTGCAAAGTTCTTGAAATGTCCGTATTGACTGACCTTTATGTCTTAATGCAATGATGGACTGTCATTTCTCTTTGCTTATTTGAGCTTGTTCTTGCCATAATATGGACCAAATAGGTGTCACGCCAGGCTGCCCATCATTACGCACACCTGTCACCATCGTTACGCGCATCTGCGCTTCATTGGACTCACCAGGACTTCATCACTGCTTAATTACCTCCCCTATATCTGTCTGTTCCTCAGTTTGATCCCCGTGTCTGCATTGATGTTGTTTTGCTTCTTTCGTCCAGGCACTGTTCTTGCTTTGTGTCATGTCTATTTATTATTACATCCTCACCTTGTACTTGCTTCCTGTCTCCCAGCGTCTGTCGTTACAATAGGGTTATCTTCTGTATACCCCCCCCCCCCCTACCTTGTCACAACACAACTGATTGGCTCAAACGCATTAAGAAGGAAAGAAATTCCACAAATTAATTTTTAACAAGGCACACCTGTTAATTGAAATAGATTCCAGGTGACTACCTCATGAAGCTGGTTGAGAGAATGACAAGAGTCTACAAAGCTTTCATCAAGGCAAAGGGTGGCTATTTGAAGAATCTCAAATATAAAACATATTTTGATTTATTTAACACTTTTTTGGTTACTACATGATTCCATATGTGTTATTTCATAGTTTTGATGTCTTCACTATTATTCTACAATGTAAAAAATAGTAGAAATAAAGAAAAACCCTTGAATTAGTAGGTGTGTCCAAACTTTTGACTGGTAGTGTATGTCACAAATCAACCCCCAGCACCATCTTCACCATCACCATCAAATGTAACTAAATGCAAAGTTTAATTTTCACACCCCGTGCGAGATACACCTTTTGTATATCTGGTGAAAGAGAATCACAACACCAGGACAATCATGTGGTTTCCCTCCATGGGTAACGTGTAAATAGGTACGACCTGGTTTGAATATAACCGACCCAGTTGTTTAAACAAATAGGAGATGCTCCATTGATATGATCACTTTTATCTCATTATCTCAATTTTTTTGATTAATTTGTTATTGTCTTCTACAGTTAATCTCCATTATTCCTAAATGTATTTGTCAAACACTCTCTTTTATGGCACGGGGAAGGAGAATAATAGGTTGTATACGCTAAATACTGTATAATTATGCAAGATTGTACTGTACTGTATTAATATATATGATTTACAACTGATTGACAAACATTAATGTCTCTGACACTGTAGTAGTATTATGTTTAACAAATCAACATACAATTCCCAGGAAGGATTTCTCTTTAGCACAGCGCCTGTTTCTCTCGCCAGCGAACCCATTGAGGAGCAGTGTATTAGAATAAACGGCTGTAACTCCATCTAATGTCCTTGAGCTGCTCAGAGAGAGACCTCGGGTCTTTAAACATGGGATCCACTTCAGCTCACAAGCAAAGCAAGCCGCAGTGCGAAGGAAACCTGTCAACTAAAATCAAGACATTGCATTCCCAGCTCCTGTTCCAGCTGTATAGCTCCACAGAATGGAATGCCCTGTAAGGTTCCACTGAGATTCTGTTGATTGGGAAAGTAGGAAGGGAATATTACAGATTATGATGTCAGGCCATATTGGTGAAAATGATTTATTGTTAAATTTCAGATATATTTTTTTGCCAATTTTATGTTAGTAGTCCCGTGTGGCTCACTTGGTAGAGCATGGCACTTGCAATGCCAGGATTGTGGGTTTGATTCCTACACGGGACCAGTATGAAAATGTATGCACTCACTTCTGTAAGTCGCTCTGGATAAGAGCGTCTGCTAAATGATGTAAAATGTAGTACATTAATGTTACTCTTAGGCCTACAATTGATTGAGAGATAGGTGTGTGAGTAACTTCACCAAGGCTTACATATACCCATTGAAAATGGCCGTGAGTTCAGCACACAAGGTAAGGATACGCAGGTTGGGAGCTTTGTTGACATTGTCACACTACAGTATGTGACAGAAATTACATGACCTACAATTCACATAGAGAAGGCTGGTGGGAGGAGCTATAGGAGGACAGGCTCATTGTAATGGCTGGAATGGAATCAGTGTTTCCATATGTTTGAATTGTTTGGTGCCATTAAAATGAGCCAGTCCTCCTATAGCTCCTCCCACCAGCCTCCTCTGAATTCACAGCATTCATTGAAAAATCTATGTCCATATTTCCCCCAGCAAATGTGTTATCTTAAATGTTCTACAATCATAACCATACAAAGCCTATATGTAATAACTATAATCACTGACATCCTTTCCCACAATACATCTTCTTTCAGGGCCTTTTACGGTTCAGCATAAATACCACTCACTGATAAAGAGGCGTGACCCCACTGTCTGGGGGTGTCTCAGGGGGAGTGGGATATGCTAGAAACACAATTCCATTTCACACCACACACTTGTACAGGTTACATACTTATACATGTACGAAACAGGACAAATATAAGCACCCCCTATTTGACCTTTGATGAAAAGAGAGCTGCATGTCATGTAAGGCCATAGAAGTTAATTATATTTCCTTGTATTGTAGGTAAATGCTCTGTGCTTTCTCGATAATTCAAAGCCGAGGAGAATGCTTCATTTTCTGACTTAGATGACCGCCATCTCGTTATCACTAGGGATATTAATCAAAAACCATAGCAACAGTGGCAGAAAACATACAGGGTAGAGAGGCAACTAACAGTATGGGATTCTTGAAACAGTCTTCAGTACCCGAGAATTCATGAATGTTCCTTTCTTAAAAATATACTACCTATGAGTCATGACATGACAAATAAAATTCAACCAAAGATTTCAGGAATTATATCTTCTTTTTTTTGTGGCCAATTTATTTTGCCTTGCGCTCTTGGATGACCTTGCCAGGCTTTTCAAGAACACAACAAGCTATGGCCTCCATATTGCCCAGTAAACACATTACTTTGGACAAAAAACTGACCGAATGAGAGCAAGAGCGAGAGAGAGAGAGAGAGAGAGAGAGAGAGAGAGAGAGAGAGAGAGAGAGAGAGAGAGTAAAACAGACTAATTAGCAATTTTGAGTATGTGTTAATTGCTACAGAGACACACAGTGTGAGTCCTAATCAACACTTTACTTGCATGAGCTACTCAAGCGAAAACACGTACAGGCAAACACACACACACACTCTCACTCACTTGCATGCACACACGCACGGACGCACACACTCACACACACATAACGCACAAAGCCACACACACACAGACAGGCACAAATACACACATGCACTCAAAAAACACAAACAAAGTAGGACAGAGCATCTTTCATCTGTGTGTCTACATTGTACCCCACCCTCACCACAGGGGGTAGCTTTTGTCCAATTAAGGCTTAGTTTTGAGGCTGGGTTCTAAACACACACACACACACACACACAAGCAAGCATGCACACTCCCACCTACACACACACCAAATCAATTACAACAACACTGTGTGTGAGAGTTTGTTGACAATCTGCCAATATTATCACAGATGTGGATGTTGAGGGGGCCACTAATACGTGACTCAGGGCTGCTAGAAAGATATTACTCTGTTGTTGTAACATTATGCATATGTTTGTGTTGCTTGTAGTTAATATGCATGAAGCCCAGAAATATGTGCTTTTACTGCCTGGCAAATATCCAGCCAGCTCCAGAATGAGGTTAATTTGATGAGTGTCAGACCCTGCTGTCCACTGGCTGAGGGAAGGCTAGCAGGGGGCGCACATAATCTATGATAGGTTGAATTGAGGTCACTCAGAAGGTCAACTCTAGCTTGACAGCTGAGGTATTAGTCTGGGTATGGCAAGGTAGGCCTAGATTATGTACAGTGCATTATTGAAGTGTTCAGACCCCTTGACATTTTCCACATTTTATTACGTTACAGCCTTATTCGAAAATTGATAATACCTCATAATGACAAAGCAAAAACAGTTTTTTAGACATTTTTTATAAATGTTAAAAATAAAAAATAAACTGAAATATTACATTTACATAAGTATTCAGACCCTTTACTCAGTACTTTGTTGAAGCACCTTTGGCAGCAATTACAGCCTCAAGTCTTCTGTGGTCCTCTGTAGCTCAGCTGGTAGAGCACGGCGCTTGTAACGCCAAGGTAGTGGGTTCGATCCCCGGGACCACCCATTCACAAAAAAATGTATGCATGCATGACTGTAAGTCGCTTTGGATAAAAGCGTCTGCTAAATGGCATTTTTTATTTTTTTTATTTTATTTTTTATGATGCTACAAGCTTGGCACACCTGTATTTGGGGAGTTTCTCGCATTCTTCTCTGCAGATCCTCTCAAACTCTGTGAGGTTGGATGTGGAGCATTGCTGCACAGCTATTTTCAGGTCTCTCCAGAGATGTTCGATCAGGTTCAAGTCCAGGCTCTGGCTGGGCCTCTCAAGGACATTCAGAGACTTGTCCCAAAGCCACTCCTGCATTGTCTTGGCTGTGTGCTTAGGGTCGTTGTCCTGTTGGAAGGTGAATCTTCACCTCAGTCTGAGGTCTCTGGAGCAGGTTTTCATCAAGGATCTCTCTGTACTTTGCTCCTTTCATCTTTCCTGACTAGTCTCCCAGTCCCTGCTACTGAAAAACATCCCCACAGCATGATGCTGCCACCACCATGCTTCACCGTGGGGATGGTGCCAGGATTCTTCCAGATGTGATGCTTGGCATTCAGGCCAAAGAGTTCAATCTTGGTTTCATCAGACCAGAGAATCTTGTTTATCATGGTCTGAGAGTCCTTTTGGTGCCTTTTGGCAAACTCCAAGTGGGCTGTCAAGTGCCTTTTACTGAGGAAGGGCTTCCATCTGGCCACTCTACCATAAAGTCCTGATTGGTGGAGTGCTGCAGAGATGGTTGTCCTTCTGGAAGGTTCTCCCATCTCCACCGAGGAATGATGGAAGCCACTGTGTGCTAGGGGACCTTCAATGCTGCAGACATTTTTTGGTACCCTTCCCCAGCTCTGTGCCTCGACACAATCCTGTCTCGGAGCTCTATGGACAATTCCTTCGACCTCATGGCTTGTTTTTTGCTCTGACATGCACTGCCAGCTTTGGGACCTTATATAGACAGGTGTGTGCCTTTCCAAATCATGTCCAATCAATTGAATTTACCACAGGTGGACTTCAATCAAGTTGTAGAAACATCTCAAGGATGATCAATGGAAACAGGATGCACCTGAGGTCAATTTCTAGTCTCATAGTAAAGGGTCTGAATACGTAAAAAAAATAAAAAAAATAATAATCTGTTTTTCGCTTTGTCATTATGGGGTATTGCGTGTAGATTGCTGATTTGTATTTTTTATTTAATCTATTTTAGAATAAGGCTGTAACGTAACAAAATTTGGAAAAAAGGAAGGGGTCTGAATACATTCCGAATGCACTGTATGTATGGTTAGGCAGGCAGCCTTAGAGATGACCAAACTGAAGTTGTACTCAATTCCTCTGGGATCTGGTCCAGTATGTCCACTGGTGCTTTATGTTACTTGTTTCAGACGGTTGAGAACAACAGAACAGACTGAAGGGTGACCAAAGCATATTGGTTACTCTTGAGTAACCTCGGTTCTCTGAAGGAGAGAACGATATGTCAGCACTGACATCCTGACATCCAATTCAATTAAAAACATCTCAGGTAGCATATGCACCACCCTCAGCAGGTCGGCAAGAACCGGATGCATCTGGTTTTCAGGGGAAATGTAAAGAGAGCCTGTGATGTGACTTCCAGTTTTGACAGGTAACAAGGCGACACTCCATCTTAACTCTTAATCCATATTTACTGAATTGGTTGAACAGTGCAGAGGAGAACATCCCCCAACAGTTTTTTTTTTCTCATCAGGAAAATAAATAAAGAAACGCAGCTATGTTAGGTTACATATACACTTGAAATAAGCCTTCATCACAAGGTCCAAGACCTCTTGAGTGTAATCCTGAATGGTAAAAGTCTAGGGTTTTTTCTTCACTCAAGGACTTGTGAATAATGATTGTCCACTTGTGATTTAGCAACACAACATGGTTTTAGCTTGCAGACAGAGGAAAGGTCAATGTCTTGCAGCTCCTCTTGAATGATAATGAGCAGCTTCTTTGCTCTCATGTTCTTATTTCGTTTGATTCTTGTATCCCAAATGGCACCCTATTCCCTTGACAGTGCACTACTTTTGACCAGGGCCGATAGGGTTAAGGTTAGGGAGTAGGGTGCCATTTGGGACGCAAGCCATGTCTCATGAATAATCCGTCTCACACGATTGCCTTCTAGGCTAGAGATCTAGAGGTTCACAATGATTCTGAAGTTCTCCTAATTGATTCAATATTTAATGTCGTTATGTCAACTACCTGTGAGTAGTGTAATATAAATTATATACAATACCAGTCAAAAGTTTGGACACACCTTGCGGAGATCATCCGTTTACCTACTCTGCGTCTCACAAAGACACGGCGGTTGGAAACAAAAATCAGACATTTGGACTCATCAGACCAAAGGACAGATTTCCACCAGTCTAATGTCCATTGCTCGTGTTTCTTGGCCCAAGCAAGTCTCTTATTCTTATTGGTGTCCTTTAGTAGTGGTTTCTTTGCAGCAATTCGACCATGAAAGCCTGATTCACGCAGTCTCCTCTGAACAGTTGATGTGTCTGTTACTTGAACTGTGAAGCATTTATTTGGGCTGCAATCTGAGGTGCAGTTAACTCTAATAAACTTATCCTCTGCAGCAGAGGTAACTCTGGGTCTTCCTTTCCTGCGGCGGTCCTCATTGGAGCCAGTTTCATCATAGCGCTTGATGGTTTTTGCGACTGCACTTCAAAAAAACTTTCAAAGTTCTTGATATTTTCCATATTGACTGATCTTCATGTCTTAAAGTAATGATGGACTGTTGTTTCTCTTTGCTTATTTGAGCTGTTCTTTTACTAAATAGGGCTATCTTCTGTGTACCACCCCTACCTTGTCACAACACAACTGATTGGCTCAAACGCATTAAGAAGGAAAGAAATTCCACAAATACATTTTTAACAAGTCACACCTGTTAATTGAATTGCATTCCAGGTGACTACCTCATGAAGCTGGTTGAGAGAATGCCAAGAGTGTGCAAAGCTGCCATCAAGGCAAAGGGTGGCTACTTCGAAGAATCTCAAATATAAAATGTGTTTTGATTTGTTTAACACTTTTTTGGTTACTACATGATTCCATATGTGTTGTTTCATTGTTTTGATGTCTTCACTATTATTCTACAATGTAGAAAATAGTCAAAATAAAGATAAACCCTGGAATGAGTAGGTGTGTCCAAACGTTTGACTGGTACTGTATATATATTTGAAGAAAATAAACTAAAATCATGTATTGGCATGGATATGCATGATTTTATATTTTTTATTTTTGTCATTTGGTTTACAGAGCAGCTGCAATATGTCTAGTCCTAGTGCAGGTTATCATACTATGTGATTTTACTAGGACATGGATGATTGACCTCTCAAAATAACACAATCCTTCTCACATCTCTGACATGGTACGTCTTTCAGTCAGTGGCAGTGCAGCTGGTGATATCTCACCATGGTCACAGTATCACACATGCCAGTGAGACTTAAAGTGAGTAAAAAGGCCCTTGGGAGCAGCATTGCACTCTAATGGTGCAGAAGGAACAGACAGACAGGCAACCTGTCGCTGCCCTCTGGCAGCTTCTGTCACTTCCTGTGTGGAAACTGACGGCCATGTTGGCTTTGCCTGGGGATCTGCGGAGCCAGAATGTCTGGTCATGGAGTCGATCGTCTCTGGGATCTTCCTTAGAAATGTAAATGCTCCCTGACTGATCCGTTGGTGCGGCAACACAATTCATCTTTAACACAAAGTAAACCCGCTCCAGGCTCAATGGTAGTTGTAGTAACTGTGGCACACTGAAAGAAACTGATATAAGATCAGAGGAGGCATTTGGGAATACTGTATTTCCAGCAAACTGGGAACATTCCTGGAAATTTTTCTAAGACTCAGAATAAGTTCAAGTTAGCGTTTTATCTAACATTAGGATGATAACATCCTAAAAACATTCAAATAATGTTTTTGATGAAAAATAATAATATCTGGATTTTAAAAAATATATATATCCTTGGAATAATGTTGTGCACAACATCTGTAACAATCACCACGGAACATTCTCCAAACGTTCTCATTAGGTATCCAGGTAATGAACAGATTGAATGTGTTCTGAGAATGTTCTTGCAACATCAGGCAAATGTTTTGTACAAACATTGTATAATCATCACCACAACTGGATAGTTGTTTGTAATGAGAATATTTGCCGCAACCTAACGAACCAATTTTGGTTTGCTGGGTTACCTCTGACATACAGGTAACTGCCAAAATAAGGGAAACACCAACATAAAGTGTCTTCTTAGGGCGTTGGGCCACCATGAGCCAGAACAGTTACAATGCACCTTGGCATAGATTCTACAAATTGAGAACTCTATTGGAGGGATGCGACACTATTCTTCCACAATAAATTCCATAATTTTGTGTTTTGTTGATGGTGATGGAAAATGCTGTCTGAGGCGCCTCTCCAGAATCTCCCATAAGTGTTCAATTAGGTTGAGAACTGATGACTGAGACGGCCATGGCATATGGTTTACATAGTTTTCATGCTCATCAAACCATTCAGTGACCACTCGTGCCCTGTGGCTGAGGGCATTGTCATCCTATGGGGGCGTAGCCATTGTAGCCAAAATAATGGACTGCCCAGAATTTTTATAGATTATTGCTTAATAACTCATGAACCACACCTGTGTGGAAGCACCTGCTTTCAATATACTTTGTATCCCTCATTTACTCAAGAGTTTCCATTATTTTGGCAGTTACCTGTAAACCTCCAGTGATCATTACACAACTACAGTGTTCTACAAGGGAGACATGCCCAAAGAAGACAGCACTATTTACTATAGTCAGTGAGATTTTAACAAACATCACAAATATTTCAGGTGTGAAAGCTGTATTTTTCAAAAATAGACAGACCATTGTAGCAAATGTTGTCGAAAGATGTAGACTAGCTAATACAAATATTCCTATTCATTGTAAAATTGCTATATTGTCCATCTGGAGATGCACTAAATATGGTCATACTATCAACAAACTCTCTGTTAATAAGCAACTGGTTTCTAAAGTTACGGTTAGGGTTAGGTATAGAATAAGGGTTAGGGTAAGGGTTACAGTTTTTTCCAATTGCTAAAACACAATTTTGCAAACTAGGCTGGTTTTATCAAAATACTTAACACAATTCACAAAACCACACACCCAAACTGCAAAATACCTCATATATCCTGAAAAATGAAGCACTGCAACCAAAAACTACATATAGCATTATCAAAATTAAACGTTTGCACGAAATGGCACACACTTCATTCATATTACCAGATTTTTGTCTAACCAACTACACACTGTTGGGCATAATGAAAAGCACTCTCATCTTTAGTATGCTTTGCCATAATACTAAAATAGTTCATATTGTAGAAAATTATTCAGATTGTTCACATGCACAGAAATATTTGCAGATACACACACATGCTGTTGAAACATTTTTTTATTTTTTATTTTTACCAAACAATAATATGCCATTTAGCAGACGCTTTTATCCAAAGCGACTTACAGTCATGCGTGCATACATTTTTTTTGTGTATGGATGGTCCCGGGGATCGAACCCACTAACCTGGCGTTACAAGCGCCGTGCTCTACCAGCTGAGCTACAGAGGACCACAAGTCAGTGCAACATATGCACAGCAGATATATTTACATTGGACTGAACAAAAACTATGCTCACAAAAAACAGTAAACTGAAAAAGAAAATTGCAGAAAAAATTTGCAGAAAAAAAAAGAGGCAAGAAAAATAATCAGGCAGCATCTTGCCGCACAGCTGGGTCTGGTCACAACGCCTCGTCCATATCACAGGCAATATCTTCCCTTGCCTTGAGTGCCTTATCCATCCCTGAATCTTACCCACATCAATCTCATCACATGTCTCTTCCATAGCCTGCACAAGAGGCATGCGCACAAAGGGCTGCCGGTCGTATACCTTCCACCGCCATGCCGAAAAGAACTCTTCTATGGGGTTCAGAAATGGTGAGTATGGTGGCAGGTATTGCACAAGAAATGGTGGGTGGTCAGCAAATCAGTTTTGGACTGGGGCTGCACAATGAAAGCTCATGTTGTCCCATACTACAACGTACCGGGTTCTTTGATGGTCTGCATCATTCATACGCTCTGGTGGTATGAGAATGTTGTGGAGTCTGTCCAGGAATGTGAGAATATGGGCTGTGTTGTATGGTCCAAGGTTGGCATGACAGTGGAGGACACCATGCGTATTGGAGATGGCAGCGTACATTGTGATGTTCCCACCACGTTGGCCAGGAACATCTATAATGGCTCTGTGTCCAATGACGTTTCTCCCCCTTCTTCTGGTCTTTTCTAGGTTGAACCCAGCCTCATCTATAAAGATGAACTCATGTGGGATTGCATGAGCATTCATTTCCAGTACTCCCTGAAAAGAAAGAACAAAAGCAGTCAATATGATGTTATCCAGTACACTGGGAAACAATGTTGCGTGTAGTGTATTGCATTCAATATTGTACTTACAGTGGGGGAAAAAAGTATTTAGTCAGCCACCAATTGTGCAAGTTCTCCCACTTAAAAAGATGAGAGAGGCCTGTAATTTTCATCATAGGTACACGTCAACTATGACAGACAAAATGAGAAAAAAAATCCAGAAATTCACATTGTAGGAGTTTTTTATGAATTTATTTGCAAATTATGGTGGAAAATAAGTATTTGGTCAATAACAAAAGTTTCTCAATACTTTGTTATATACCCTTTGTTGGCAATGACACAGGTCAAACGTTTTCTGTAAGTCTTCACAAGGTTTTCACACACTGTTGGTGGTATTTTGGCCCATTCCTCCATGCAGATCTCCTCTAGAGCAGTGATGTTTTGGGGCTGTCGCAGGGCAACACGGACTTTCAACTCCATCCAAAGATTTTCTATGGCATTGAGATCTGGAGACTGGCTAAGCCACTCCAGGACCTTGAAATGCTTCTTACGAAGCCACTCCTTCGGTTGCCGGGCGGTGTGTTTGGGATCATTGTCATGCTGAAAGACCCAGCCACGTTTCATCTTCAATGCCCTTGCTGATGGAAGGAGGTTTTCACTCAAAATCTCACGATACATGGCCCCATTCATTCTTTCCTTTACACGGATCAGTCAGTCCTGGTCCCTTTGCAGAAAAACAGCCCCAAAGCATGATGTTTCCACCCCCATGCTTCACAGTAGGTATGGTGTTCTTTAGGATGCAACTAGGCATTCTTTGTCCTCCAAACACGGCGAGTTGAGTTTTTACCAGTTATCTTTTGGTTTCATCTGACCATATGACATTCTCCCAATCCTCTTCTGGATCATCCAAATGCACTCTAGCAAACTCAGACGGGGCCTGACATGTACTGGCTTAAGCAGGGGGACAAGTCTTGCACTGCAGGATTTGAGTCCCTAGCGGCGTAGTGTGTTACTGATGGTAGGCTTTGTTACTTTGCAGGTCATTCACTAGGTCCCCCCGTGTGGTTCTAGGATTTTTGCTCACTGTTCTTGTGATCATTTTGACCCCACGGGGTGAGATCTTGCGTGGAGCCCCAGATCGAGGGAGATTATCAGTGGTCTTGTATGTCTTCCATTTCCTAATAATTGCTCCCACAGTTGATTTCTTCAAACCAAGCTGCTTACCTATTGCAGATTCAGTCTTCCCAGCCTGGTGCAGGTCTACAATTTTGTTTCTGGTGTCCTTTGACAGCTCTTTGGTCTTGGCCATAGTGGAGTTTGGAGTGTGACTGTTTGAGGTTGTGGACAGGTGTCTTTTATACTGATAACAAGTTCAAACAGGTGCATTAATACAGGTAACGAGTGGAGGACAGAGGAGCCTCTTAAAGAAGAAGTTACAGGTCTGTGAAAGCCAGAAATCTTGCTTGTTTGTAGGTGACCAAATACTTATTTTCCACCATAATTTGCAAATAAATTCATAAAAAATCCTACAATGTGATTTTCTGGAAAAAAAATTCTCAATTTGTCTGTCATAGTTGACGTGCACCTATGATGAAAATTACAGGCCTCTCTCATCTTTTTAAGTGGGAGAACTTGCACAATTGGTGGCTGACTAAATACTTTTTTTCCCCACTGTACATCCACATATGCTCGTCTGACCTCTTTGTTTCTTTGAGAGTTTCTCTCAAAAGGGACCTTATAAAGTTGTTTCATTCTGATTTGGTTTCGCTTGAGAATGCGAGCCAATGTGGACAGACTGACTCGTTGAATGTTGTTGTATATGGTGTTGTCTTGGATGATGTGGCTTTGAATTTCTCGTAATCTGATTTCATTATTTTCCAAAACCAAGTTTACAATGGCAACCATGGTTGCGTCTCTCAGTCCTTTAGAAAAACAAAAAAACAAAAATATAGGGCTTGGACAATGCAGTCTAAAGATATTTCCCCCACAGTAGAGTAAATTGTACAGGAAACTTGTGCAGTTAGTGTATGACATCAGCCATTCATGAAGTAAACAGGTGTCACCCAACTGATACACTATGACATGGTGTGAAATACATTTTGGTTACATACAGTGAGGGAAAAAAGTATTTGATCCCCTGCTGATTTTGTACGTTTGCCCACTGACAAAGACATGATCAGTCTATAATTTTAATGGTAGGTTTATTTGAACAGTGAGAGACAGAATAACAACAACAAAATCCAGAAAAACGCATGTCAAAAATGTTATAAATTGATTTGCATTTTAATGAGGGAAATAAGTATTTGACCCCCTCTCAATCAGAAAGATGTCTGGCTCCTAGGTGTCTTTTATAGGAATGAGCTGAGATTAGGAGCACACTCTTAAAGGGAGTGCTCCTAATCTCAGTTTGTTACCTGTATAAAAGACACCTGTCCACAGAAGCAATAAATCAATCAGATTCCAAACTCTCCACCATGGCCATGACCAAAGAGCTCTCCGAGGATGTCAGGGACAAGATTGTAGACCTACACAAGCTGGAATGGGCTACAAGACTATCGCCAAGCAGCTCGGTGAGAAGGTGACAACAGTTGGTGCGATTATTCGCAAATGGAAGAAACACAAAAGAACTGTCAATCTCCCTCGGCCTGGGGCTCCATGCAAGATCTCACCTCGTGGAGTTGTAATGATCATGAGAACGGTGAGGAATCAGCCCAGAACTACACGGGAGGATCTTGTCAATGATCTCAAGGCAAGAAAACAATTGGTAACACACTACGCCGTGAAGGACTGAAATCCTGCAGCGCCCGCAAGGTCCCCCTGCTCAAGAAAGCACAGATACAGGCCCGTCTGAAGTTCTGCCAATGAACATCTGAATGATTCAGAGGAGAACTGGGTGAAAGTGTTGTGGTCAGATGAGACCAAAATCGAGCTCTTTGGCATCAACTCAACTCGCCATGTTTGGAGGAGGAGGAATGCTGCCTATGACCCCAAGAACACCATCCCCACCGTCAAACATGGAGGTGGGAACGTTATGTTTTGGGGTTGTTTTTCTGCTAAGGGGACAGGACAACTTCATCGCATCAAAGGGACGATGGACGGGGCCATGTACCGTCAAATCTTGGGTGAGAACCTCCTTCCCTCAGCCAGGGCATTGAAAATGGGGTCGTGGATGGGTATTCCAGCATGACAATGACCCAAAACACACGGGCAAGGCGACAAAGGAGTGGCTCAAGGAGAAGCACATTAAGGTCCTGGAGTGGCCTAGCCAGTCTCCAGACCTTAATCCCATAGAAAATCTGTGGAGGGAGCTGAAGGTTTGAGTTGCCAAACGTCAGCCTCGAAACCTTAATGACTTGGAGAAGATCTGCAAAGAGGAGTGGGACAAAATCCCTCCTGAGATGTGTGAAAACCTGGTGGACAACTACAAGAAACGTCTGACCTCTGTGATTGCCAACAAGGGTTTTGCCACCAAGTACTAAGTCATGTTTTGCAGAGGGGTCAAATACTTATTTCCCTCATTAAAATGAAAATCAATTTATAACATTTTCGACATGTGTTTTTCTGGATTTTTTTGTTGTTATTCTGTCTCTCACTGTTCAAATAAACCTACCATTAAAATCATAGACTGATCATGTCTTTCTCAGTGGGCAAACGTACAAAATCAGCAGGGGATCAAATACGTTTTTCCCTCATTGTACCTGTACTCCAGTCTAAATGTCCAGATGACACAGGCGACAGTAAAACGGCTCAAATTGGGCTGCACTCTCTGTCCAGCCTCTTGCATTGTCAGCACATGGTTGATGACATGATCAACTAAGGTTGCTCTGATTTCATTTAAAAGTTGTTGTCTTCTTTGGCCATGAACTCCTCTACCAGCTCTACCCCTACCTCTCACTCTTCCTCCCCCTCTCATTTCACCCTCCCTCTTCCTCTTCCTCTTCCTCTCTCTGCAACATCTTCCATTGTTGTTGTAAAACAAAAGGTGCTCACCTGTGGTCTTTTCATAGTGCTTACTTCCTGATTGAAGTGGTAACAATTAACCATTGAGGTGTTTGGCCA